>NW_012101310.1:3199119-3208335 GCF_000951045.1 Mandrillus leucophaeus | reverse complement strand
TCCAAAGAGTTAGGGGGTGTGTGTGTGTGTGTGTGTGTGTGTGTGTGTGTGTGTGTATGTGTGTATGTATATATGTGTATATATATATGATATATATGATTCTGGCTCCAATAAAGCCTTAGAGGTTTTAGAACCTAGGTAATAACAATAGAGCTGAGCTTTAGAAAGGTTACATTGGAATACGTTAGGTTAGGAAGGTACATTGGAATAAATTTGGTTAAATGAGGTAGAATGAGTTAGATCACTCTGGCTGCTCAGTAGAGGACAGGATGTGGGTGGAGGGTGGGCAGTGGAAATGGAACTCCATGGAGGAGGCCTTTGCAACTTGTCTGGATGGGAAGCAGAGGAGGCACAGACTAGGATCCTGGCTAAGAAGGGGGCAAATGATGTGGAAGTTCAAGAGAATGAAATAGAATGGTAACGGACTTGGATGCAGGCAGTGAGAGAGAGAAAGATGTCAAGGATAGTGTGCAGTGTGTAGAGTGCTGCTTGAGCAACTGTATAGCTAGTGGAGCCATTTACCAAGGTGGGGAACACCAGGGGAAGAGGAAGTTGAGGGAAAAGGGCCAAGGCCTGATATATGACTGAGCAATCACACAGAATGATCTACCTCAATAAATGCTCAGATATCTTCTTAAAGGGGATCTCCTGAAGACCAAGAATGTCTCATATCTAAAGAAAAGGCTACGATGACAGAAATTGGGCAGAATTTGGGCTTAGGGGCAAATGCTCAAGAGCAAGAACCTTCCCCAGAACCTCTCAATTCATATAAAACAGGGCACTACTTATTCTACTCATTGGTCCATTGGTACCCTTACTCCCACCTGATGCGGCCAAAGAACCTGCCTTCTTCAGCCCCAGTCATGCAGGGCCTTCTTTGTGGATCCTGGCTTGAGGTTCCATTCCCTCATTGCCCACTTGTCTACATTTTGGCTCTCCTTTGTTTTTCACTGTGGGAACCACGTCTTCATCTGTGTACGCATAAGCTTCTCTCTAACCTGCTACACCCCAAGCTGGGCATAGTCCATTTGTGTTGCTGTATCAGAATACCTGAGGCTGGGTAATTTATAAAGAAATGAGGTTTATTTGGCTCACGATTCTGGTGGCTGCAAAGTCCAGGACTGGGCAGCTACATCTGCTGAGGGGCTCACAATGCTTCTACTCATGACAAAGCAAAGCGAGATCTAGGCGTGTATGGAGATCACGTGGCAACAGAGGAAGCAAGAGAGCATCTAGGAAGCAAACTCATTTTTATAATAACCCACTCTCAGGAAATTAATGCAGTTCTGTGAGAGAAAGAACTCACCCCTGTGGGACAGCAATAATCTATTCCTGAGGAATCCTCCCTCAAGAGCCAACACCCTTCTACTAGGCTTCATCTCCCAACACTGCAGCACTGAGAGTCAAATTTCAACACGAGTTTTGGCACAGCAGCTAATGACTATGCCATGGCCCTATCTATTCCGGTTGAATGGATTCAGGGCTCAGGCGTTCAACTGCTCTTAGTGAAAAACTAGAAAACCATTACATTTCCCCAGAGTTACTCCCCCAGGACAGAAGAAAAAAAAAAGATTCACTGGGAAGCAGATGAAGAGAACAAGAGTCTGACATCAATCCTATTCAAGGAATGAATACTTTATGAGCTCTGGCCCCTCTGAACCCAAACTGCAAATTTATGAATTCCTTGTGGAAGGGCCTTCAGGTATGAACTATGAACAATCTGCTATTAACCTTAGAAAAAAGCCACTTCTCTTCAGTCCCATATTCATATTGGGAGGATCTTATTACTGGTACCTTAAACAAGGATATGAATGGTCCAAGACTCAGAGTGGCAGAAGAATAGACTGCTCTGAGAACACATGGGGTGTTCAAACTCAAAGACATCCTCTGGGGGAAAATCTCCCCACCTTATTCGATGCAGTAGGCCTACATTTAGGAAGTATCTTATCTTGAAACTATCCCAGCATGTCAGACAATAAAGGGTCTTATCAATCTTCAAGGCTCTGATTTACATGAGGAAACTGAGGCCTGCAACAGTGAAACTATCCATGATTGGGGTCATGGTTGAGTCTCTGGGGAGCATGAAATCCATAAACCCACTCAACTCCCTTCAGCTCTGCAGTCTGAGCTGCACCACAATTCATGCAAACGGGGACACTCGTGCTGCAAAGAGTAGAGGTGAGGGGAGTTGAACATCAGTTTGTAGTCAATCTCTGTCCATGGAGTCAGCCACACACAGAGGTCTGCTTTGTGTGTGTTGCTTCGCTTCCTCGTTCTGTTCTTAAAGGCAGAAGTGTAAGGAGGAGGAAGAGGGCATGGACAGTGGTCATTAATTGTAATGTTTAACTCAGCCCACATTTTTGTGCCTGGAAGGATTCAGGACACTGCCTCCAACCCGCCTTTCTAGCTCTGTTTCCTACTGCCCCCCACAGGTCTCCTACGGTGCCTTCACTTTTCCACTACCTGCCTACAGGTGTCCTATAGCCCCATCACTTTCTTATTACCCTTTACAGGTGACTTACGGCCCCATCACCTTCCTGCCAACCCTCTACAGTTGACTTATGGCCCCATCACTTTCCTACTGTACCCTCTACAGGTGACTTATGGCCCCACACACCTGCATTTCCATGATCATGTCTTTGTTTAGGAGGCTCCCCCACCTGAAATACCTGTCCTGCCCTATTCTCGGCCTGTCACTTTTTTCCTTTCCTGCAAGGTGATTCTCTCAACCCCTGTCTCCCATAGGAGGCCATAAAGCACCCGTCCATTCAGAGGCAACATTTTTCTCTTATAATATCTTCCACTGTTCTTGGGATCTACTTCATGGCACTTCCCATTTACTCAGCAGGAGTTTTACTGCCTGGCTTCTCATAGGCAGAATCTGTCTTATTCATCTTTGCTCAACTGATCCTTGAGTTTCACTGGAATGGGCAAATGTACATGTTTCTGTGGCTGGTTTTGGTTCCCTATCTAGAACAGGTCACTGGAATCTTAAGAGGTCTCTGCATCCCCCCTCTTAGAGCTATTCAAATTATTTTCCTCCTCAGCTATGGGACAACTTCCTTCCAACATGCAGGCTATGGAATAAGACTGTGTGGCACATGCATCTTAGAAGTGATCTTAAAGGCCATTGAGGGGACTTCACTGAAATTTTTAAAAAATTTTTCTATCCGTGCTTCTCAAATTTTAATGCGTGTATGAATTACCTGGAGTTTTTGTGATAATAAAATGGCGATTCTGATTCAGTAGGTTTGGGGTGGGGCCCGAGAGTCTGCATTTTTCACTGGCTCCCAGGGGAAGCCAAGTGGCTGGCCTGGCATCATCCTTTGAGGGGTAAGGTTCTACAGCACTCTGAGGCTCCAACAACATGAAGGGCGACCACTGCTTGAGTGCTCAGAGCTCTGGTGCAGGTGTTTCTCCTACAGTCTCCACAACAGCCCTGATAAGTAGGTAGTACTGTCACTCTATTATACAGACGAATGTCAAAGAGGCCAAAGTCACACAGCTAGCAAGGCTGGAGCCAGGAGTCCAGCATGTCTGACTCCATGACACTCTTCATAGTTTTCTTCTTCCAACAACCATCGAATGAAGAAAGTTTACATTACTATTTGGAGTGGAGTAAGACTGAGGCTGAGGCCATGATTCTAGGCAGGAGGGGCTGAAATTTGTTTATTCTGTCATGTTTATAATCTGCACAGAAGCAGAGTCACAGAATAATATAGTTACGTTCCAAACGGTGATGCCCTGAGAACACCAGTCTTCTGCCTCACTTCTAGGCCACCATGAAATCTTGGCCACTGTGGATTGACAGGCTGTTTTCTCCTGGCCACAGGCTCCAGCTGGCATAGAGAAGCCATTCATTCCTACCACCTTCCTGGGGCTTGACTTAGCCCCATAGCTTAGCTTTCAGGGTCTGGGAGACTCTTGGCAGCAAGTAGTAGAGAATGAGGGAAGCAAATGCCAAGGGCTGGCACCCAGGAAGGGGAGATTCCCAACTTGGATGACCAGTCAGTGCCAAGACCAATGCCAGGAAGAGAGACTGTACTAGCCCAAGGGTCATGGAAAGAGAAAGCTCAGATCTAGCACCAGGGACGGATTAGAAAACAAGAAGAGCAGCAGCCCAGAGCTGCTAGACCTCTGGCAGAGCAAGCCAGCCTCTGGGAAAACAGAACTCCGTCCTCTCTCCTCTCCCAAAGAGACGGTAAAGAAAGCACCAAGATTAGGGTTGTAACAGACTTCTCGTGAGCCTCCCCTTCTGCCTAACAGAAAGAAAGACAAGCTGGTGAACGCTGAGGAATACGGGACATATTTATGATCCCTAGTGTCCAAAAGTCTCTCTTGCTCCCAATGGGGGGCCATGGGAGATCCAGCTATACCTGAGTTATTCTCCTTTTTACGAAAGCATCCATGTACCCTACAGGTAAGAGCTGAAACTTCCTCAAGCAAGCAGCCTTGCAGTTTATCTAGCACTCCTCCTTTGCCCGGTACTCTCTCTCCTCTCCTTACACCAGCCCAGAAGACTGTCCCAGTGGATTGGCCTGCCACCTGCATGGGCCAATGGTAGCAGGCCCACAAACAAGCATTAAACAGGGATATGAATGGTCCAGGACTCAACATATGCCTGGTGGATGAGAATTTTTCTCTGTGACACCATTTGCCAAGGTAGTGTGAGTTGGGTGACAGCTTAGATGCCCCATGGAGATACCAGTCTATGTGCCACTTCAACCCAAGCACTCTCTTAGAATGAGGTGAGCTAAAGAAGAACGATGCCCATTCCCTGGGTCAGCCTGTAGACTGACTTCCTTGGGGCCAGGCCTATGGCTTCAAATGAGTGCCCTGAGGGCAAACGTGGTGGTGCTACCTTAGAGGTGGACTCTGTGGGTGGCTCAGGAACTTGTTCCATGCTTGAGTGCTTAGTGCTCTACTGCTCCTCATGTCAACCTGACTGGCTTAATTGCTGTAAATCCAGCTGGAGACGGAGTCCTGGGCCATACCAAAGAGTCACAGCATCCTTTCAGCTTTCTGGAGGGTGGTGGGTATTCTTGTTAACAGAACCCATATGGGAAATGGAGTTTTGCAAAATCATTGCCCTTAGGCAAAATGACTGAAATTGCAAACAGAACTACCCAACTGAGAACTCTCAAAGGTTTTTTTTTTTTAACCTTTAAAAAAATTTTTTTATATATATATACACACATATATATATATACACACACACACACATATAAACTTTTGTTTGAACAGTAGTTCTGTTGAGGATAAAACTCACCATTCCTACAGGCCCATCTTTACTCCTGATGCAATCATTTTTTACCAAGTAGCTACGGTGTGAGGTTGACTCGATTCTAACAACATATGGAATCACACTGACACACCATATTTTCCTAAGGGTAAGACTTAGGGACAGCCTGTGGGTGCTATCCAGGGTCACGGGAAACACTATTGAATAGAGCTGGGCACACCAAGTCAATGGCAGGTTCTCCGTATCCAGCCGTTAATCAGAAGTGAACAGACATGAAGTAAACAGGGGTGCAGTCCCACAGGTGCAGATCCGAATGACCAATAGTCAGCTGAGATCTTTGGTGCCCTCAGCCCAGAACCCGAGAGTTCCGCTCTGCTCTGCTCCCACTCCTCCCCGTCCACGCCTCACCTACAGAGTCACACAAGAAAGACGGCTCCCAGGTGGTACTGGCTTCACAGAGGCCATTCCCAGGCAAGCCTGTACTTCCCTCTCAGGGTTGAAAAAGCTCACTGTTGCCATGGAGACTGGACGCCTTCTGAGCGCTGTGCTTTATCTAGAGTCCAGCGTTCAAACGCCTTGGTATACTCAAACCCACTCACTCCCCTGGCTCTCCGGATCGTGAAAATATCAAGGCAGGGTTCTATTAGTCAAATGCCTCAAACGTCTGCTTGCCACAATCCACTGTTGGTCTGGGGTTCTTGCCCAAATCCTGGTGTGGGGGTGGCAGCCTGTGATTTTACGGAGGCCCACACATACACATGCATCCTTTCTCCCTAGGAGAAAAGACCTAATTTCAAATCTTGTATCGTGTGAGACCACAGGCAGCACCCAGACAAACGGGCTGGTGCGAGTGGTGAGCATGGCCCCTGGATCAGATCAGCCGTGGGGCTGCAGAAAGGGCTGAGGAGATAAAGCGAGCTCAGCCCCAGAAGGTAGTGCTGGGTAGGATGTCCACAGTCCACGTAAAACCTGATGCAGCTGGAGGAGGTCCCTGACCTCAGCTTTGATTAACTTCTCTGCTTTGTTCAGCCTCCCACGTTAATGGTTAGCCCCTGGCCATCGTTATTTCCCAAAGTCACACTCCTCAAAAATCTTCTACTCTCACATCCTCCACCAGTTCCAGGGACCAAGGCTCTTATCCTTGCTTCCCCTTGTCCTGCTCTCTTACCCCTGTTAGACTATTTACCCCCATCATCATTGACTAACATCTCTGCATTTTCTGAATTTTATAAGCCAGGCCTGGCTTCATGTGCTTCTCAGAGTCAGATACAGTAAGTGCCATCAGCCTAGCCCCTAGAATTCCTCCAGCCCCACAGCTCCTCCTCCTCCTCAGATCAGTGCGCTTGCACAGCCAAGCAGGAACCTCTGTGATTCCCCTTGTTGGTGAGACTCCTAAATTGGCCTCAGGATGGTCACTTTTCCAGCCTTGACCTCATCACCTGCTCCTATGCACTCACCCCTTTTTTAGCACTTAGTCCCTGAACTTTCCGCCTCAGACCCCATGAGTGCCTCTCTGGGTATCAGGATGGCCATACCCAACCCAGTCCCCAAGAGCATTATCTGGATGGGATGACAGTATCTGTTTAGGGTTGTTCTGTGGGGTCTGGAAAGGTGCTTTCAGGCCAACGGCTTCTTGCATTCTGGCCTTGTCTCTATCTCCCAGGTGACCTCAGAGCAGTTCCAATATTTCCTAGGGCCTTGGAGCTGTGCCAGTTCGAGCTCTGGGCAGAAGGACCCGTATGCTATGTCTCCGCGTTCTGCAGGTCATTGTGAAAAATGCTTTGAAGCTAGACTGGCTGGGCTTTCTCCCACACCATTAGGGTGACCAACTGTCCTCATTTGCCAGAAACTGTTTTCCTAGGAAACAGGATTTTCAGTGCTAAAACTGGACAGTCCTGGGCAACCTGGGATGGTCGGTCACCCTAACCCCTCACTTACAGCTGATGGTTTGCTTTCCGTTTCACTGAGAAATGATCACATACACCCACTTGCCTGCACCTCCATTCCCTGCCTTAAATTGCTCCAAAGCTCCTAACTCCATTGGACCTACTTCATATATTTACTTGCGTCTTGATTTATTTCTTTCTTCTCTGACTGACATGTAAGTTTGTCTGCTGTATCCTCACTGCCCAGGACAGCGTCTAGCATTCAGCCAGTGCTCAGGAAATGTGATTTAGTGGAGGAAT
Organism: Mandrillus leucophaeus; assembly: GCF_000951045.1. Taxonomy (NCBI): domain Eukaryota; kingdom Metazoa; phylum Chordata; class Mammalia; order Primates; family Cercopithecidae; genus Mandrillus; species Mandrillus leucophaeus. Next base: position 3,200,907 of record NW_012101310.1, on the reverse strand, counting down.
TAATGGAAAAATGGGCAATTGCTCCTACAACAGAGCGATCACTGTAGCTCCTTCCTTTTACCAAAGGCTTCAAAAGTGTCTCTCTTTCTCTCTCCCTTGGTCTTTCTTCCTCTCTCTCTCTCTAACTCCCACCGTCCTCTATCTGGCTCCCAGCATGGCAGAAAGGACCTGGTGAATGGTGAGAAATACCAGAGGAGGAGGGCAGGTAGTAACTTGCATCGTCACCTCCATGGGGACCTACATGTCACATTTACTCTGCAGCTGCAGTGAGCACATCTGCCACTGCCACTACCACCACTGTAAGGACCCCTTACTCAGACCTGGTGTAGCCAGGGATATCCCAGTGGAAACCACTGGAATTGACAATATTGACATGTGGGGGTTCTGGAAAGAATTCCCTGGCTTTTTCAACCAGGCTCAAAAATCAGCCAGCCTGACTGAGTTTTTAACCAAATTGCCAAAGTCAAAGAGGGTTTCCATAGGTGTATTCATTTAGACAGATTCTGAAAATCGATCTGAAGGGACTGAGCTTCCTGTCCGGAAGAGCAGTCCCCACCAATCTAGTGTTCATGCTGTAACTCCTGGCTCAATCTTTTTTACGACTTCCTGTCTCGCAAAATGTGTGCCTCTAATAAGAAGAGTCATCTTCTATTGAGCATTACATGTGGTTCCCACGGAAGCACAGCCCATCCACCACCTCAGCTGCTCCCCAGCTTAGAGAGGCAGGAGAGCACAGTGAGCAGCAGCACATCTTCAGAATCAGGCCTGGATTTGGAACAAAACACGATGGACTGCTTGATGTTGACTTAGGCAAGCTGCTCAACTGCTCTGAGTTTCACTTTTTGCCTATGAAGTGAAGGTAACGAGCTCTCCCACAGGGTGGTTGTAAAGATGAAGATACAGGCACACAGTATGTATGTATGTACGTATGTATGTATATATGTAAAGACCTGGTACATAGTAAATGCTCAACAAATAGAAGTCTTCATCCCTGAGCTTTCATGGTGGCAGCCTGGGAGGACTCTTTGCCTTGCTAAAGACCGTTCTGGGTTCCAGTGTTGGGGGCTGGTTGATCTTGTCTAATGAACGAAGAAAAGATTTCAGGGGAATTTGGCCTACATTCACGGTCGCTCAGATCAGCATCTTAGCCCTAGATTCTATTTCTCATAAGCGATGAATGAACAGGAGGTCAAAGAAAGGAACCAACGAAAGGGAGACATGCAGAAGTAGGTACTTAGGAGACAGTCAGAGGAAAAGTAAGAATTATAAGAAAAAGAATGAGCATGCCATTCAGTTAGGAAGTCCTGAAAAAGGGTGTCAGAACTAATTCTAGTCCCTGGGGAGCCTAAGGCAGTGCTATATAACCCGGGGGATTGGTCAATCACTATAGAACCTTCTAGACAAAAATGAAGGCTCTACCAACAGGTGAGAGACAGTAGAGGCCTTTGAGGGATATGGAGCCCCCACAGGCAGAATTCTATGTTTTATAAGGTCTCACATTCTCAGTCCCACCAACAAAAGAATACCCATTTATTGTAGGCTTCCTTTGAGAGTATTTAATTACCCATGCACTATGGATCTTGTTACCAAGCAGACAGATCCATACACATTCTTACCCCCAAGCCCTTGAAGTGGAGGAGCCCCCACTGATGCTAGAGGTTGCTTCTGTCTCCAAGCTGCCTCTAGAGCCTATAAAAAAGGGCTGACAGGGCTGAGCGCGGTGGCTCATGCCTGTAATCCTAGCACTTTGGGAGGCTGAGACGGGCGGATCACCTGAGGTCAGGAGTT
>NW_012101310.1:3189320-3198739 GCF_000951045.1 Mandrillus leucophaeus | reverse complement strand
ACCCTCACTTAGAACAAGGACCATCCATGCTTGGCTCTTGGATAATCAGAGTCTGATTAGAAATACACATTAAATTAAGTGATCCAGGTTAGTAGGGCAATGGTAAAGCAGATATTGGCTACCCATTTAGTCCTGAGAGTCAAAATGGGGCAATGCAATGGCCAGATGCCACCAGGAGGCCTAAGGAAAATGTTGGATAAAGGGGGAGAAAGGCATAAAGGAAGAGGATCTACTGAAGTTGAAACAAAGGATAGAGAAAGAAAACAAAGAGAATTAAACACATACAAATGAAAATGACCCCACATTATATGTTTCTGAATTGTTCCCTTCCACGGGATATTTACATGGGGCCAGTTGCTTACAGCTAGCACTTGGAGTTGAACTTAGTTGCTCTGAAGGAAGAGAGGATGGTTCTCTGCCCTTTACCAGAGATCCAAGCTGTCCAGAGGACTAAAGAGTCCCTGACATTAGAAGGGAAGTTCAGACCCGGTGTAGTGACTCAGTCCCATAAACTCAGCACTTTGGGAGGGGAAGGTGGGAGGATCACTTGAAGCCAAGAGTTTGAGACCAGCCTGGCCAACATAGTGAGACCCTGTTTCTATAAAAATTTTTTTAAAAAGTAAATTAGCCGGGCATGGGAGCATGCACCTGTAGACCTACTCAAGACGCTGAAATGGAAGGATCACTAGAGCCCAGGAGTTTGAGCTTATAGTGAGCTATGATTGTGCCACTGTACTTCAGCCTGGGCAACAGAGTGAGACCCTGTCTCCCTCTCTCCCTCCCTCTCCCTCTAAAAAAGGGAATCTCCATTTCCAAAGTCTGCCTGCACCCACTACCCCCACCACCACCCTCAAACCCAGATTCTTTGTTCTTGAAACTTCAGCTGTTCTCTAAATAGGGAAATACACACAAGGTACATTCCTGGAAAGAGAAGGTGTCAGAAGCCTTGGTAGAGAAGGGAATGGGGAGAAAAAATACGGCACAAATAGTGAATGGGGAGAACAAACAATGCATGCACAGGAGGGGAAGGTGGTGCCACAGAACAAGTTAAGATGGGAGATAAGGAGCATCAGACACAGCATAGCCCCACAGGCATGGGCAGGGGACAGTCTCCTGGATGTCCCGAGCAGCAGTGACTGAAAGGACAGATGGGGACTGGGAATCACCTTTATGTGGCTATGATGGAGTCCAGTTCATTTGGAAGCAGCCTTAAATCCACAAATGGATAAATGCATGATCTGCCTCCCCTATGGCTTGGATCCTCTCTCTTTCCACTCTCGTCCTCTTTTATCCCGCTGTACTCAGACTGGCCTCCTTTCTACTTCCCCAATTCCCACCTTATTGGAGAGGCCTTCCCTGGCAAGAGCAGCTTCCTGCCACTGCACTCCCTGCTGCCTGCTTTAATTTTTCTCCTTGTACTTATTGTCAATAATTTATTTTGTCTGTTTCCCCCAGTGGAATGTGAGTTCTGTAAGGAACTCCGTAAACTCCGTATCTTCTAAATATTGCTTAGCACATAGCAGGCCTCATTAAATATTTGTTGAAAGAATGCATGAACCGAAAGCCATCATATTTATTATATGTATAAAGAGTTCTGTTGGCTGAAGTGTTGGGTGTTTTGGGTTGGACCATCTATAAGGGTAAGGGGTAGGGGAAAGGGCGAGCAACCACGGCAGTGGAGAAACCTCCATAAGAGTTGCTGTATTCTGTTTGGAAATCCGTATTTCCACCTCTGCTCCGAGGTTTGTAGGCTTGTGGCAGCTGGCCTCCACATTGGCCCCCAACAATCCTCGGCTCCTGATATTCATGCCTCAGTGTAGTTCACACCCACTCAGAATAGGATATTGCAAAAATAATGGTGTGCAACCAATAGGATTGGTCATCAAAGACGCTGTGTCTTCTGTCTCTTTCTCTGATTACCCACCCTGAGGAAATCCAGGCACCATGCAGTGAAGACACTCAGCTACCCAGGGAGAGAACGTCACAGGGAGGAACTGAAGCTTCTTGCCAACATCCAACACCATGTGAGTGAAGCATCTTGGAGGCAGATCCTCCAGCCCTAGTCAAGCCTTCAGAGGAGGCAGCCCTGCCTGACGTGGTGATGGCAACCTCATGAGACTCCAAGCCCAAAGCACTCAGGTTCCCAACCCACAGGAACCATGTGAGATAAGAGATGTTTATTACTGTTTTAAAATGCTAAGTTTGAGAGTAAATTGTTTCACAGTGCTAGGTAATAATCACAAAGTGGATGATGTGGGGACCAGCAATCTCAGGTTTGAGTTGACTATGGCCCAGAATGTATCTTTTAGTGAGTAACTGTGAAGTGCATTTCCCACTCTGGAGATAGCTGGTCCCAGTTTGATTCTGCAACTCTTAGTAGCCACAAATGCCACCTGTATCCTCAATAAACTTTATTTAGACACAAATAGACACAACAGAAAATACATACACAGATACAGATTTTTTTTCTCTATAGGATGAACAAACATCACATAAGGAATTTTAAAAGTAGGTGCATGGAACGTAAGAAAATATTGCACAGTTCCTTGTTTACTCACACAAGACACATATCTCAGGGGAAGACAGGGATACACCATCCCTACAACAGAATTCACATTTGATCTATAACAGCACACAGGTATTGGGACGGTAATCAAAGGAGTTAGGGATCCAGTGACTCTTGATGTGACAGAATGCTCACAACACTCGTAGGACCTTGTTTAAACAAAAGACAGAATTGAGGAGGAGTCCGTGCCCCCCGCACAGATGCTCTGCAAGCTGTCAGCTAGGTCGTAAAGCAGCTCAGCAGAAACTCTAGGTTAGCTTTCATCTTGAGGCTTGAAGGTTTGCATAACCTTCTACCTTTGTGTCCACATCCCACAGTGTTTACGGAGACACACTGAGGATGCTGAAACTCTCCACATGCACACCGGCTTAGATACCACAGTACAGAACGTTGACATCAGTTTATAAAATGCAGCTTTCAAAAGGAAAAGGAATAATAGCCAAGAGACGAACACACACATTGCAAATGCTGCTACATCCACTGACAGTGTTTTCCACCACACTCCCCTCCCACAGGGAGCCGCCGGCATCTGTGTCCTGCTCCCCGCCATGGGTGGAGCGGGATGGGTGTCTCTTGGAAGTCTATCGCCCTCTAAAGTCACACCTGTGATCTCCTGGTAACTCCTGTCAGAAGCCACGCATGTCACCAGGACAAGCTGCCATGGAACCACCCCGCTTATTCCTGTCCCAGACAAGCCTCTGGCCTCCACACCATCTTCTCATTTCAGATGGGGGTTCCCTAGGCCACCTCTGTATTTTAGTAAAAAATGGTTTCCACTGTACCCTTGGTGTGTCCTCTTCCTAATGTGACAAATCCAGATGAGATGAAGTTATGGAGATCAGGTCCTCCACTTCGGTAAGCATCCTTCCCATAATGCCCTGCAAGAAGATGGGGCAGAATTACCTGGCGCATCCACGACACCAACATGGAAGACAAGTGCAGCTGCACCTCACTCAACAGTGACGGCATGCATACCAGCAGCTAAGTCAGAAGGTGGAGGCAGTCAAGAATATATATACACATATATATAAAATATATATTATATATGAAAATTATATATATTGCTGAATATATATACATATACATATATAATTATATATACATATATGTGTATATATATTAGTGTATATATACACATATATATACTCAGGGGAAGACAGGGATACACATCCCTACAACAGAATTCACATCTGATCTATAACATATAATATATATATAAGTATATATATACATACATGTATATAAAACTGTGCAACAAAGAACAAAGTCCTGGGAACATTACATTGAACGTATAGGAGAGCAAAGGAGATACGTGGCTTGATTTTGGCATTTCTGGCTGAGCGCAAGGTGCACCAGAACCTTAGTCTATTTGTCCCAACGCTCTTTCCTTTATCTCACCTTCCCTCTGTCTCTTTCATCCATTATTCATTTGTTTTTTTCTTCCTAATGTTTATGAATCACACCACAACCTGTGGGACTACAGCTTGTGACTTCAGAGAAATCCGACAGCAGCTGAGGCTGACAAATAGAATGGTGGTTACAAAATACTGAGAAAATATATATGTGCTTCGCTTCCTTGACTTTCTGCAGCAGACATTATCCCCTGCCCGCCTAATGCAGATATCTATATCTACCTGTGGGTTTGAGGGGAGGCAAAGACGGAGGGCAGGTTAGGATTGTGGATAGAAATTCAAAGAGACGTAAGTTAATGTTCTACTTCTGACATTCAAAATGGGATTTTGCAGTATGCTTGAAATACAGGCATTGTAAAGAAAGAAAGGCCTCCCTGAATGCCCTCCTAAAGTATGTACATGTGAAAATGGAGAAAAACCATTTCTTTCATGTTACCACAAGAGTGTATTAAAAATCGTATGTATAGCTATAACAATGCACAGAACTACTTCAGATATAATGTGAAGTTTAAAAATGGACAGAAATGGTTCACTAAATAGAATCACAGTGCTGTAAAAATTCAAACCAGTGCATGCATGCGCATGCGCGCACACACACACATACACACACACACACACACAGATAGAAAAAAAGCACACCAACATATTAAAGACAAATGTCTTTGGATAGTAGGAACACGAGTGCTATTTCTTCTGTCTTTTCAGCTTTTCTATATTTTCCAAGTGTTTTTTTCTACATGAATATGTAATTTGTCTCATATAAATAGGTAAAATAAATGCCTAATGGAAAAAATTATAAAAATACAAAGACAATGCAAATCACGATTTTCCTAACAAGCCACTCTCTGGATCAGTAGATTGCAAACCTGGATGCGTGCTGGAATTGGGTAGGGGGACGAGGAGAAGGAGAGCATTAAGACAAATAGCTAATGCACATGGGGCTTAAAACCCAGACGATGGGTTGACAGGTGCAGCCAACCACCATGGCACATGTATACCTATGTAACAAACCTGCATGTTCTACACATGTATCCTGAAACTTAAAGTAAATTTTTTTTTTTTTTTAAGTGCAGACCCTCAGACTCAACTCCAGAGATTCTGATTCAGTTGGCTGGGGTCCAGGCTTAGGCAGGTATATTTTTAAAACACTCTCTAGTGATTCTAATGTGCCACCGGAAATGAGAACCACTGCCTTAGTGTAAATGGAGGAGCAACCGAAGCTCAGTTTATTCAGGTGGCTTCAATGAATACCTCTTAGGCACTCAGCTCTACCCACTATTTATATTCAGGGCTTCAGCTCTCTTCCTCCGAAGAGTGGAGTCTAGCTCCACTTCCCTCTCTCTCACCCGAGATCTCAAACCTGAGCATGCATCCGCATAGCCAGGAGAGCTTCAAACAGGTACCGGGTCCCACTCCCAGAGTTTCTGATTCAGAAGACCCAGGATAGGGCTCAAGAGTCTGCGCCTCTATCAAAGTCCCCTGGCGATGCGAATGCCACTGTTTTGGGAACCACATTCTGAGAAGTGGTGTCTTCGCGCATCAGGAACAGGAGAATTTTGCCACTGTTTCCCTCACACCCTCCCTTCTGGAATAAGTTACCTCCTTCTTCAGAGCACACAGCTTTCCAGGAGGAGCATTCTTGCTATAAAATACTGTCGCCACAACCCTTACTTTTATAGAACAGAATTATTAGGCCGGGCGCAGTGGTTCATGCCTATAACCCCAGCACTTTGGGAGGCCGAGGCGGGCGGATCACAAGGTCAGGCTTTCGAGACCAGCCTGACCAACATGGTGAAACCAGGTCTCTACAAAAATACAAAAAAAAAACAAAAAATTCCAAAATAAAATACAAAAATTAGCCAGTTGTGGTGGCGTGCATCTGTAATCCCAGCTACTTAGGAGGCTGAGGCAGGAGAACCGCTTGAAACCAGGAGGTGGAGGTTGCAGTGAGCCGTGATGGCGCCACTGTACTCCAGCCTGGGCAACAGAGTGAAGCTTCGACTCAGAAAAAAGAAAAAAAAGAACAGAATTATTAGAACTGAACTAAGGCTTCTGCCCATCTCCTAGGCCATGTGACAGCTCCAGAAACTGAACTCCACTATCTGGAGAAATACGTCTTCACCAGGGGGAGAAGAAGGGGGAGGTCAAAGGTGGGTGCAAGGGTTTGTTACCAGCCCTGGGGAGAGTTGGGACCCTTTTGTAACTCCGTCACCTCCTCCCCACCCTACCCACTAACAGAAGAGTAAGAAAAAGAAGAAACGACTCAGAACCCTCATAAATTTGGCCCGCATTAATTCAGAACCTGTGATAAATCCTGCAGAATTTGGACTGATTTTTGTGCTTCTTATAAATAACATCTTTGATAAGCAAATCGATACTGAGGAAGATGGAACATAAAACTACGCCTGTGTCACTTACAAATCACTCTTATCTGTCAGCTGGAATAAGGTCCCTCAGGGCTATGCCTTGCTCTGGGGCTCAAGGGGTGACGCTCATTAGAAAGGAACTGAAGTTTCTGGATCATCAACTATGCACCAGGCAGAGAAACAGAGCCTCTGCAAACATGGCTTTTTTTCTTTTGACATAATAATAGCTAACATTGTATACAGCATTTTGTAGTTTACAAAGATCTTTCACCTACACGCGTTACTTAAAATTGTAGTCAATGCTGTGCAGTAAGTTGTTTATTATTATTATTCTCCTGTTTTCTTGATGGAAAATAGAGGCCCTTGCATCCAAGTCTTCTGACTCCAAATCTCATGCTCAATCCAGTGTGCACACCTAGCTTCATTTACTCCTTTCAAGAACCTTGTGAAAAATGGTCGCTTTCCCAAGTTCGTGGAGCTAAGTGATGGTAGATTCTGGTTTCCAACCAGGTCTAGCTGCCTTCAAAGTCCACCATCTTTCTACACTCTCATACTGACCACCTCACCACTGTGGCCTGAACAAATCACCTGTGACCCTTCTCTAGGACAGTGATCAAGGCACAGTAGAAATGTTAGGTCTGGAGAATTCCACTCGGTGACAGGTTCATAGAAGCTGAAGCTCAGAAGTACTGAGGTTTCCAGTCGGGGGAAAAAGAAAAGATGCTGGGGCATAATGAGGCAGCACCAAGAACATTTGAAAGGAAGAAAGAATTCTTTGGTCAAATCCGTTTAGAAAATGTTGAGTTTAATGAAAAGCTACATAAAAACCAAGTCTAGGGACTTCTCACAAGGCAGTGATCACTGAACTGTCTACAGAGCCTTTATGTGTTTCAAAGCCATCCTTTGGGACACTTTTTGGGAAAGCTGCTCATGAGGCTGAGGTAGAAAAAGCACAATGACAGTTTCAGCTTTCGTTTGAGCTGTGGTTCTCAAAGTTACGTGTGTACCACACTCTCCTGGATGGCATAGATCGCTGGGTCCCGGCTCCAGAATCCCAGATTTAGTAGGTCAGAGAAGAGGCCTGACAATTTCCATTCCTAACAAGTTCCCAGATGATGCTGATAATGCTCTTAGGTCCAAGGACAACCCTTCATGAACCACTATGTTTGGACCAGTGACAGGTCAGTCTTCCGCCGGACCCAGGGTCAAGGTCTAGAATGATTTGCATTCTCTGAAGCCTCCAAAGTTTAATATGAACAAAGGCAGCATGAAGGGAAGAAGGGCTGGTTAAAAGTGAAGCCCTGGGCCGGCTGCGGTGGCTCACACCTATAATCCCAGCACTTTGGGAGGTCGAGGCAGGTGGATCATGAGGTCAGTAGATTGAGAGCATCCTGGCTAACATGGTGAAACCCCATCTTTACTAAAAACGCAAAAACTGAGCCAAGTGTGGTGGCATGCGCCTGTAGTCCCAGCTACTCGACAGAGTGAGACTTCATCTCAAGAAAAAAAAAAAAGAAATAAAAAAGTGAAACCCCACGCAGGCAAACAGAAGAGAGGGGAGTCAGTGCCTCTTCTTTTCCTTGGTGATGCAGGAAGTCAATGGGTTGATGATAGGAACTCATGATTATATGAGTAGGTATCATAGGATTTGTTAGCTGTAACACAAAGAACCTCCCCCTTCCGTGTTAGGCCGTCTCTGCCCATCTGCCGCTTATCAGGGTAAGAGGACAAAAGAGGGCAAACTGTGACCAAACTGCAATTCAAGAGAAACAACCATGTATATCCAGCAGAGCTCCGAACAGAAGTACGCCAAAGTTCCGTGAAGCATGAGCACTTCCATTCACAGGACGGGCAGACACACAGTCCACAGCCAGCGACAAGGTGGCTTCAGGTTTCAGAGGATGCCTTCCACCACGTGCTGAACCAAATGGTGCCAATCGGCATCCTGGTGATGTCTATACCTCTAGTTCTGCCACTGCCCCCTCACCTTCACCACTGACAACCCTCCCTAAAGCAACAAAGATTTCATTTTAGCTCAGTCACTGCCCAGGCCACCTCGACCTCCCATCAGAACTCCATGCCTTTCCCAAATCTCAGCAGACTTCAGAAGTCCTAGAGACAGCACCAAAGGACAACTGTCCCCAGGCAGGATGCAGATTCAAGCTAAAGAGAGGACCGTGGTTGGGCTCCTGGAGTGTGTGATGCAGCTGACTCTGATAAGAAAGCAAGCGGAGGGCAAGTTTCTCTGTGAAAGAGATTTGCTGCAAGGAAAGGAGGGAAAAAATGAGATAATATCCAAATGGCGATCTCTGTAAGACTTAACAGAATTTTGCATCTGTGAGATTAGGCCAACAGCCATGAGGGGGAAACAAACTGATCAGGACAGTTTGCCTGGGGTTGCAGATCTGGACTAGAGAACGGATACAGAAGGAAACTGATAAAGCAGAGTCCAATGAGAGAAAGGCACTGGGTACTCAGAGGGGAAAGACAAAGAGATAAAAACTGTGGGAGAAAAGACAGGGCACAGAGGACAACTTTAGGAGTCATATCTACTTAAAATAACACTCCCAGAGGAGAGACAGAAGGGAGAGTTCAGAAGCAATAATTAAAAGTTAATAGTTTTTCTTTTTTTCTGAACAGATGGAAGACTTTGGTCTTTACATCAAAAGAAAGAATCAAGTACCAGACTACGCATTAAAAGGGACCGATATCTAGATACACCCTGGTGAAATGCCATTTTAAAAAATAAAGGAGAAAACTCAAGCCAGCATCATACGACACAAAACCTACAGAAAGTGCAGCAATATTTTTAAGAATTTTGAGCCTTTCATTTTTGTAGAGGCGGAACAGTGTACTGGTGGAGGGACACCCTATCTGGAAATGACTGACAAGATTCAAACCTCTGTGTGTCTGTGTCCTCAAAAGCAAAAGGAAAACAATGATGATGCCCATTTCATAGGGTCTTTGAGAAGGTTAAATGAGTTAATATATACAATTCATATTATATATGTTACATATAATATGAATGATATATGTTATATATTACATGAATACACAAAGCATTTAGAACAGTAC
>NW_012101310.1:3181399-3184235 GCF_000951045.1 Mandrillus leucophaeus | reverse complement strand
TACTAAAAACGCAAAAACTGAGCCAAGTGTGGTGGCATGCGCCTGTAGTCCCAGCTACTCGACAGAGTGAGACTTCATCTCAAGAAAAAAAAAAAAAGAAATAAAAAAGTGAAACCCCAGGCAGGCAAACAGAAGAGAGGGGAGTCAGTGCCTCTTCTTTTCCTTGGTGATGCAGGAAGTCAATGGGTTGATGATAGGAACTCATGATTATATGAGTAGGTATCATAGGATTTGTTAGCTGTAACACAAAGAACCTCCCCCTTCCGTGTTAGGCCGTCTCTGCCCATCTGCCGCTTATCAGGGTAAGAGGACAAAAGAGGGCAAACTGTGACCAAACTGCAATTCAAGAGAAACAACCATGTATATCCAGCAGAGCTCCGAACAGAAGTACGCCAAAGTTCCGTGAAGCATGAGCACTTCCATTCACAGGACGGGCAGACACACAGTCCACAGCCAGCGACAAAGGTGGCTTCAGGTTTCAGAGGATGCCTTCCACCACGTGCTGAACCAAATGGTGCCAATCGGCATCCTGGTGATGTCTATACCTCTAGTTCTGCCACTGCCCCCTCACCTTCACCACTGACAACCCTCCCTAAAGCAACAAAGATTTCATTTTAGCTCAGTCACTGCCCAGGCCACCTCGACCTCCCATCAGAACTCCATGCCTTTCCCAAATCTCAGCAGACTTCAGAAGTCCTAGAGACAGCACCAAAGGACAACTGTCCCTAGGCAGGATGCAGATTCAAGCTAAAGAGAGGACCGTGGCTGGGCTCCTGGAGTGTGTGATGCAGCTGACTCTGATAAGAAAGCAAGCGGAGGGCAAGTTTCTCTGTGAAAGAGATTTGCTGCAAGGAAAGGAGGGAAAAAATGAGATAATATCCAAATGGCGATCTCTGTAAGACTTAACAGAATTTTGCATCTGTGAGATTAGGCCAACAGCCATGAGGGGGAAACAAACTGATCAGGACAGTTTGCCTGGGGTTGCAGATCTGGACTAGAGAACGGATACAGAAGGAAACTGATAAAGCAGAGTCCAATGAGAGAAAGGTACTGGGTACTCAGAGGGGAAAGACAAAGAGATAAAAACTGTGGGAGAAAAGACAGGGCACAGAGGACAACTTTAGGAGTCATATCTACTTAAAATAACACTCCCAGAGGAGAGACAGAAGGGAGAGTTCAGAAGCAATAATTAAAAGTTAATAGTTTTTCTTTTTTTCTGAACAGATGGAAGACTTTGGTCTTTACATCAAAAGAAAGAATCAAGTACCAGACTACGCATTAAAAGGGACCGATATCTAGATACACCCTGGTGAAATGCCATTTTAAAAAATAAAGGAGAAAACTCAAGCCAGCATCATACGACACAAAACCTACAGAAAGTGCAGCAATATTTTTAAGAATTTTGAGCCTTTCATTTTTGTAGAGGCGGAACAGTGTACTGGTGGAGGGACACCCTATCTGGAAATGACTGACAAGATTCAAACCTCTGTGTGTCTGTGTCCTCAAAAGCAAAAGGAAAACAATGATGATGCCCATTTCATAGGGTCTTTGAGAAGGTTAAATGAGTTAATATATACAATTCATATTATATATGTTACATATAATATGAATGATATATGTTATATATTACATGAATACACAAAGCATTTAGAACAGTACTATTAGTATTAAGTACTACTATTACTGCTATTTAAGTACTAGCATTAAGTATTTAGTATTAAGTGCTAGTACTATTTAAGTACTAGTGGTATTATTTAAGATAAGAGCTTACTATTATTTTTGAATGAAGATGTTTTGATTCCATTCCTCTAACTAAAAATTCACTGAAAATAGGCCGGGCACGGTGGCTCACACCTGTAGTCCCAGCACTTTGGGAGGCCGTGGCAGGTGGATCACGAGGTCAGGAGATCGAGGCCATCCTGGCTAACATGGTGAAACCCTGTCTCTACTAAAAATACAAAAAATTAGCCAGGCGTGGTGGCAGGTTCCTGTAGTCCCAGCCACTGGGGAGGCTGAGGCAGGAGAATGGTGTGAACCCGGGAGGCGGAGCTTGCAGTGAGCCGAGATTGCGCCACTGCACTCCAGCCTGGGCGATAGAGCAAGACTCCGTTAAAAAAAAAAAAAAAAAAAAAAAATTCACTGAAAATAATGAAAAGAAGGGAGAACAGAAAAGCTTTCTTCAGAAAAAAGTCCAGACTTTTCACTAAATAGGGGAAACAAACATAAACATACATGCAAATATACACAAAAACACACACAGAAATCAAGTCAAGGACTACAAACTTAAATACAAAAAAAAATCAAACATTAAAAATTGTCAGATAAGAATCAGAGGGAATATGTTAATGATCTCAGAGGAAGAATTTTTAAACAAGACTCAAAGTCAAAAACTAGAGAGAAAACAAAAAAAATTTAAACTGTGATACATCAAAAGCAATCATGAAACTACAAGTCAAAGACAAAAAATGTATATTTACATTACTTTCTAGAGCATGTAAATAACTTCACATTAATAAGAAAGTAAACAACCCAATAAAAAAAAAATAGGGAAAAGAAATGCATAGGCGACTCAAAGGAGAGAAAACCCGAAGGGCAAATACACAGAAAGTAGTGTTCAATCTCACAAGTAATCAGGGAAATTCAAATTAAAACCATAATGAAGTATCATTTCACACTCAATAGACTAGCAAAAATTAAAATGCCTGAGCCTACCGACATGAATAAGCAGAAACAAGAACTCATGTACCCTTCTGCTGGGGTATAAATCGGTTCAACTGCTTTGAAAAGAACTTTGGCAATGGCTAATAAAGTTCAATGTGGATATAGCAGGAAACTG
>NW_012101310.1:3176997-3179024 GCF_000951045.1 Mandrillus leucophaeus | reverse complement strand
CTGCTATAAAGACACATGCACACGTATGTTTATTGCAGCACTATTCACAATAGCAAAGACTTGGAATCAAGCCAAATGTCCATCAGGGACAAACTGGATTAAGAAAATGTGGCACATATACACCATGGAATACTACGCAGCCATAAAAAAGGATGAATTTGTGTCCTTTCTAAGGACATGGATGCAGCTGGAAACCATCGTTCTCAGCAAACTATCGCAAGAACAGAAAACCAAACACCGCATGTTCTCACTCACAGGTGGGAATTGAACAATGAGATCACTTGGACACAGGAAGCGGAACATCACACACCGGGGCCTATTGTGGGGAGAGCGGAGGGGGGAGGGATAGCATTAGGAGATATACCTAATGTAAATGATGAGTTAACGGGTGCAGCACACCAACATGGCACACGTATACATATGTAACAAACCTGCACGTTGTGCACATGTACCCAAGAACTTAAAGTAATAATAAAAAAAAAAAAAACTGCCAAGGTCATCAGGGAAAGCCTGAGAAGCAGTCACAGCCAAGAAAGGCTTAAGGAAACTTGACAACTAAATGTAATGTTGTATTCCTGAATATCATTTTGGAACAGAAAAGGGATATTAGGTAAAAGCTAAGGAAATCTGAATAAACTACAGACTTTAGTTCATTAAAAAAAAAAAAACAGAAAGAAAACACAAAGCAAAATATAAGACACCTTTTTAGAAAACCAATCTGTTTGGCAAAACCAAAGAATTTGATGATACCCAGTGCCGGGAGAATGGGCACCTCATTCCCGCTGGTGGGAGTAAAAATCAGTAGTGCCAATTTGAAGGGCATGCCTCTGACCTATTTTCCTGCTGCTAGAAATTTACCTTACATACATGTCCTCAAAATTTTCCATAATATCTCGACCAGGCTAGACGGTGCAGGATTGACTGCAAATAGTTTCTGCCAGTGAGGGACTTAATAAGCTGGAATTCAACACACATGATGGAATACTACGCAGCTGCTAAAAAGAAGGAGGCAGAGCTGTATATGCTGACGGGAGAAAGTTTCCAAGATACAGAAAGTTGAAAAAACAACAATAAAAAGCAAGACCCAGAGCAACGCTTAGGTATGACTTCTTTTATATAAATAACAATAAAAAGAATACATACAAAGAAAATATCTATAGGTCCATTCCAGGTCCAATGATTTACACAAACAATAATTTTTTTCGGGAAATAATCATGAACACAATCTATTAAAACTTTCTTTCCTTTGAGGAGAAGGATGAGGCTGATGAGAGGGAGGCATTTGCCTTTGATTTGTATTATTTTCTTTAATGCTTGAATATTCTAAGCACGTGCTATTTTAATTTTTGTAATATTTAGAGTTTATCTGGGATTATAAAGTGGGCTCATGCACCATTTTTTTGTTGTTTTTCTCTTCCTACTTTTTAATTTGAAAACAACAACAACAAAAAACCCTAATAACATTATTTTATAAAAAGAAGTACAAGGGCCAGGAAGCAAGAGGGGCCACTTTTCCATGTGTAAATGACAAGGCATTTATCAAACACAGATACTAATATCTAACCTCACAGGAGGGCGGTGAGGATTAATTGAGATTCTGTGTATAAAGTGCTTCTTCTAATACTCTGCAGAAATAAGCCCTCAATAAATGGGAGCTGCTCTTTGCATGAAGACTACAGTTTTCCTCTTTCCCATGTACCTCCCTGGGGTCCTCTTACCCTGCATGTGCCTCAAGCTGACCTCAGGCCAGAAACAGTCAAGGGAAAAGGGAGCTGGAGAGAACCCGGGGTTTGCTCTCTGGCCTGAGGGCTCCTTCCAGTTCCCAAGAACACACAACCCTGATTATACAATGAGAAGGGGGCTGGGAGCCAGGAGACCTGTGTTCCTCTCTGCAGTAACTTTTTGCTGAACTAATAAAGCAGCTTCTGAGCTCGCTCTTACCGAGGTAAACTGGGGCAGGCCAGGTCTAACTGGAGATTGCACTGACAATAACTAGTGCAAAAATCTCCAGAGAGCAGCAACTGGGG
>NW_012101310.1:3174512-3175067 GCF_000951045.1 Mandrillus leucophaeus | reverse complement strand
ATGCGTGCATATGTAGTATTATACAGATACAAAGAAATGCATTGAAATGATAGAGATTTTAATATAACAGATAATTCTGTAGGTAAGAAGAAAAATGTAACAAAAAAAGTATAAAAAGTACTTCTCTGTTTCCTTTCTTATGCTGGGTAGCTGGAGGCTAGATGGACAATTAAACAATTTTTTATTTTATTTGTTTATAATCTAGATAAATGATGGATGGATAGATGGGTAGACAGATGGACAGACTGATTGGTGGCTTTTGGTTAAGTGGCTGTTACCTGAGGGTTTTATTCATTGCCAAACTATCCTTTAAGAATAAAGGCCACAGGCCGGGGGCAGTGGCTCACGCCCGTAGTCCCTGCACTTTGGGAGGCCAAAGTGGGTGGATCACAAGGTCAGGAGATCAAGACCATCCTGGCTAACACGGTGAAACGCCATCTCTACTAAAATTACAAAAAACTAGCCGGGCGTGGTGGCGGGCACCTGTAGTCCCAGCTACTCGGGAGGCTGAGGCAGGAGAATGGCATGAACCTGGGAGGCAGAGCTTGCAGTGAG
>NW_012101310.1:3162751-3170388 GCF_000951045.1 Mandrillus leucophaeus | reverse complement strand
TGGGAAGGCTCAGGATAAACCATCCCAGCTTGTCAGAGCCATTCAGGGACCACCTTGCCCAACACTCTCACTGGACTAAAGAAGTATAAACCCAAAGAGGGTGAGTAGTGGCATTCTCAGGTCACAAAGGAAGATAGTCTCGGAAACAGAAACCCACTCTCTTGACTTCCAAGATGGTGCTTTCATCCTATCATCTGCCCTAAGAGAAAGCAGAAGATCTCATCGGATACGGAAGCATGAGGAGCACAGGCAAGATGGGGTGGGGACTAAGAACCTAGAATGCAGTTTGATAGCCATCCAGTGAGTGGGTGAATCCTCCCGAAAGCAGTTCATAGGCAAACCTCTTTCAATTCAAATAAATGTCCCCCAAATCATCGTTTTGTTGGTTTGGATTTTGTTTTTAAACTGGTGCTTTGTTTTGAAACTCAAAGAAATGAACAAAAACATAAATATGTGATCCATGGACATCTCCAGGTGAGGCCAAGAGCAAAGAAGGGGAGGGTCAAGGGCAAACTGCAGGTCAACTCACCCACTGCAATGGAGGAGCTCCACTATGGGGTCTCCTGTATATTATATAAGCTTTCAGGTAAGATATTTTTATCTTAAAAAAGTTACATGGCTTAAAAATATAGTGTTTGAAAACCATACCTCTCATGTATCCTAACTATTTACCACAGGGATGAGGGAGAGGAGTGCTTGGTGGTCATGATCTTCAGAGGTTTTAGGGACCTGCCATCGAGATAAAGTCAGAGAATGTCACAACAGAAGCAGTCTTCAAGGTCACCTTTTCTCGCCCCTCTATTTGCTGATGAGGAAACTGGAGCCAGGGAGGGATAGCCAACAGTCCAAGGTCTTGGAAGTGTTGACTGTTAAGTGGGGACTGAAGTCAGTGTTTTTGATTTCCCAGCCCTGGGTACTTTCCGATGCACCTAGCAGCCCACAGTCTGCTCTGTGTTGGAGAAAACAACGCAAAAGGCTGAGTTCTATTTCAGGGGATCCCAGCGCGCCATTTATTTTCTCCTCAGATATGCTGGCATTCTCTATTTGCCAAAAGAGTTAAGTCTCAGAGAGGTTAAATAATTACACAAAGTGACTAAGCTGTGATCTAGGATGGACTCTAAATTCCTTGGAAAGATGTCCAGAGCTTAACCAAATTCTTGTCTCTGACTAGTCAGCATCCCAGAGCTGTTGCATTGTCATAAGCAGGACCCTGGCCAAGATGAAGCCTGAAAAGAGCCGGGTAGAAGAGGCAAACGATGTGGCGCTCTGCAGGGTGCAACAACTCTTTCTTTGCACCCAGCGTCTTATGAGAATACAGGTTAGACCTCATGGCTTTATCAAGAAATGAAGGAATTGTCAGGTTCCTCTTGTCACCCTGCAGATGTACAGTGTGTCAGCCCATGGGGCAACTCAGACCTGCTTTCCTCTCTGTTTCTTGACTTCTCATATTCTGCAAAAACACTGAGCTTCCTATGAGTGAATCCAAATGAATGAGTTTTAACTAAATGATCCTGAGAAACTGCCACCATCTTATATAATTTTATCATGTGCCTTTGGACTGAGACATTGGTGATGAATGTCTTTTAGCATCTAGAGGAAAACGTGTGAAGAAAATATTGGCATTCTCTATTTGCCAAAAGAGTTAAGTCTCAGAGAGGTTAAATAATTACACCAAGTGACTAAGCTGTGGTCTAGGATGGACTTTAAATTCCCTGTCTTTCTATGCTGGGAGTTCTTTTCATTCCACCATACTTCCAAAAAAAAAAAACCCTAAGTCTGAAGTGACAAATGGCCCCAGGCATATCACAGTAACATATAGGCGATAAGAGCATAGACTTCCAATAAGTCTATCTGGTTCTGGGACTAGCTGTGTGGCTCTGGATGAACCATTCATGCTTTCTAAGTCATCCTCATCTGCAAAATGAGAATGGTTCCCCGCTCATGAGGAAGGGATGAAGATTAAATTAAATACAATAATTTGGTCGGGTGTGGTGGCCCACACCTGTAATCCCAGCACTTTGGGAGGCTGAGGTGGGTGGATCACGAAGTCAGGAGTTAGAGACCAGCCTGACCAACATGGTGAAACCCTGTCTCTACTAAAAATACAAAAATCAGCTGGGCGTGGTGCTGCGTGCCTGTAATCCCAGCTACTCAGGAGGCTGAGGCAGGAGAATCCTTGAACCTGGGAGGCAGAGGTTGCTGTGAGCCGAGATTGTGCCACTGCACTCCAGCCTGGGTGACAGAGCAAGACTCTGTCTCAAATAAATAAATAAATAAATAAAATAAATAAACCAAACAAACAAAAAACAAACAAACAAACAAAATTCATATAAAGCACAGTGTCCCTTACAGTTATTTGATAAATGGTTACTATCATTACTAGTACTACGAGTATTACTACTAGAAGAGCAAACCTCCTCAAGTATACTGAATATTTCAAAATACTCCAGGGAGAAAGTCAAGAAAGAGTCTTTTTTTTTTTTTTTCTTGAGACGGAGTCTCGCTCTGTCGCCCAGGCTGGAGTGCAGTGGCTGGATCTCAGCTCACTGCAAGCTCCGCCTCCCGGGTTCACGCCATTCTCCTGCCTCAGCCTCCCGAGTAGCTGGGACTACAGGCGCCAGCCATCGTGCCCGGCTAGTTTTTTGTAGTTTTTAGTAGAGACGGGGTTTCACCGTGTTAGCCAGGATGATCTCGATCTCCTGACCTTGTGATCCGCCCGTCTCAGCCTCCCAAAGTGCTGGGATTACAGGCTTGAGCCACTGCACCCGGCCAAGGAAGAGTCTTAAGTCCAGAATTATTCAAAGCTCCAGGAAGGACTCTTCTCTACCGCCATACTTCTGGGAAAGTGACAATGCTCATGCTGGTTAATGTCATGGTTTAGGGCACTCACTGACATTGTCATGAATGTGCTTTGGAAAAAACAGACCCGCTAACTAAGATGTAGTAGGAGAAAACAGTGAAACCCAGCTCATCTCACCTCAGAAAGGAAGCACTCCATCTCACACCTGCCTGCACTGGTTCCTCTGTGATTCTGTGATCCCTGTACTTGCTCCTGCCATCCTGGGAAATTTCATGTTTGTGTGGGTTGGACCATGTCCTTGGCTCTGAGACAGAATTTTGCTTGGACACACCGAGTCTTGTACTGTACTGTGCAAATGTAGTCACAGGTATAGAGCATCTTGTGTCATTTTGTCATCTATTGCCTCTGATTCTTTGGAAAAGTGGGCCATGTGAGTGACTTGGGGTTAGATTAATTCAACTTTGGGAGGATGATGGAACTATAAGCACTCTAGGTCGGGGAGCTGCTCGGCCAGCATCTGCTCAAGGGACCATACTTCTTCCCAAGCACCTAACAGAGACCTTTCCAACCCAGAGCAAAATAAACAATTGGAGAGGGAGAAATTTTGATGGGCTAAACTGTAATGCCCAGTAGGAAGGTGATTTCATTTGCAGACTGTTACGCCCTAAACCTTCCTTGCCTCCTTATCCAGTTGTGTTGGCATGGTCCATCCTCAGCACCCTCAGCCTCCATCTCATTCCACTGCGCTCACTCAGCAAAACCACTGGGGGTGAGAGCCCACCAGCTACATCTAGTAGCAGTGCGACTTTAGATGTAAAGGGCTTAGAACAGTGCCTGGGGTGTGTTCAGCAATATCGTCGTGACTGCCCAGGATCTCTGAGAATTCAGAACCACAAGTTTCAAAGATTCCTCTCTCACCTCTTGGGAATCGTGCTTTCCTTCCCTGGAATGTTGGTTCTTCCAATTCCCAAATGTCTTTTCTAGTTTCTCCTGTTCCTGAAACCTCCAGTGTCCCCTGTTCTCTGTGCCCTTCAACTCATGACCTTGCCTCATCAGAAAGGAACTCTGTTGTTCACAGGGAATTTACAACCATCCCTTTTCTCTGTCCTCCCTGCTATGAAAGTGAGTACAATGTCCTTGTTCCTATCATGGCCTATCCCTTTTCATCTTCTCAAGCACTTAGTTCTTGAAATTCTCCCTCTCCTCCTCAGTCATCAGTTTCTCTCCCTCAATGGGCTCATTCGTACCGAAACTTCTCAACTCATAACTTTACATGTTCCATTCTCTCTTCACCCCATTCCCCCAGCCCAGTCACTGTCCCATTTCTCCACTGTCTTTCTCTATGAAATGTCAAAAGAGTTGCTGATAGTAAATTTATTTGCCTCACAGTTTGTCCTCAGTTCCTTCTTGTCCATCCTGTAGGTCTGTCTATTCATCTCTCCATTCGGTTTCTCTTATCACATAATCCTTATTATATGGATTAAAGTCCACCCTGATTCAGTATGACCTCATCTTAATTTGATTACATCTGCCAAAATCCTGATCTCAGGTAAGGTTCAGCAATTACGACTTCAACATATCTTTTATGGGGGTACAATTTAACCCATGACAATGGCCAAAAGAAAACTTCATTCCTATAACCCTCCACATACACCATTTCTCCTCTAGTTTTTCTTGTCATTGCTTCCCCAATTCTAGAGCCTTTACTCCTCTCTTCATCTTATCCTCCCTATCATCAGCAAGGCCCATCAGGACGATTTGCAAGCTTCATTTCACATCCACCCACTCTTCTCCATCTGTCCTGCCACCTCCCAGGAATGATGCCACCATCCCTCATCTGGCCTGCTGCAGCAGGAGGACCAAGCTTCCTGCTTCCACTCCTTACCCACTTCCGTCGACACTCTAGATTCTCTGCATAACACACAGAAAAGTCTTCTCCTAAAAATAGACATCTGCTCATTCTATGCCTCTCCTTAAAATCTTCCAAGGCTTCATATTACACTTACATACAAATGTAGGCTGGGCACAGTGGCTCATGCCTGTAATTCCAGCACTTTCTGAGGACAAGGCAGGCGGCTCACTTGAACTCAGGAGCTTGAAACCAGCCTGGGCAACAAGGCGAAGCCCCATCTCTACAAAAAATACAAAAAATTAGCTGGGCATGGTGGTGTGTGTCTGTAGTCCCAGCTACTCGGGAGGCTTAGGTGGGAGGATCACTTGAGCCTGGGAGGTGGAGGTTGCAATGAGCCAAGATCCTGCCACTGCACTCTACCCTGGGTGACAGAATGAGATCTCATCTCAAAAATATACACATATACAAATGTAAAATAATCTACAGGACGTTACACACCATGGCCCTGCCAGCTTCCCTCCCTCACACCACTTTTCCTTTGGCTCCCTACAGCCATAGCAAATTCCTTCTGTTTTTCTAGCATTCCCAGCTTATGTCTGTCTTACATCCTTTGCACTTACAGTTCCCTCTTTCTGGAACTCTCTGTCCTCAGATGTTTGCAAACCTAGATTCCTCTTAATCGTTTAGATTTTTATTGCAAGGCTTGCCTCCTGAGAGAGACCTTCTCTAATCACCCCATCTACTGTAGGCTCCCCAACATTCTCTATCACATTATTGTATTTTCATCAAGGGCATGTATCATCCTACAAAACTATTTTGTTCACCTACTTGGTTATTGTTTATTGTCCATCTCCCTTCTTACACCTTCCACAAGAGGGATACCCTGTACCTACAGCAGTGCTGGGCACATAGGATATACCTATTGATAGTTGCCAATGGATTAATGGACTAAATGAACTTCTTCTCTTGATATTATTAAATTCCTGTCAACTGCCTAAGAAAACTTTATAACATAAAAATACAACTTTAAAACTAATTTGGCTGCACGCAGTGGTTCACGCCTGTAATCCTAGCATTTTGGGAGACCGAGGCAAGTGAGTCACTTGAGGTCAGGAGTTTGAGACCAGCCTGAACAACATGGTAAAACCGCATCTCTACTAAAAATAAAAAAATTAGCTGGACGTGGTGGTGGGTGCCTGTGATCTCAGTTACTTGGGAAGCTGAGGCAAGAGAATCACGTGAACCTGGGAGGCAGAGGTTGCAGTGAGCCAAGATTGTGCCACTGCACTCCAGCCTAGGCAACAGAGTGAGACTCTGTCTCAAGTAATAATAATAATAATAATAATTTCAACCAATAATGTGCTTATATGTAGTACAACCTTAACAGAATAAGGAATTTCTTTACCTGAATAATATCAATTGCAGTAATAATAATAATAATAATAATTTCAACCAATAATGTGCTTATATGTAGTACAACCTTAACAGAATAAGGAATTTCTTTACCTGAATAATATCAATTGCAGTAATAATAATAATAATAACAGTAGCTATAATAGTTACTATTTAATACTAAGAGTATTTATGAGCCAGAGCCTGTGCTTTGTAATCACTACCTCATTTAATCTTCAGAAAACTTCTTGAGGTGTGCAAGAATATCCTTTATATTACAGGTGAAGAAACTTGAGTCTCAGAGTGTTTAGGATTCTTATTCCCTTTCACTTATCTCATGAATAGAAAACCTAAGACTCACATACAGACTTTTCACGGCTTTAAGAAAGTCCACACTTTTAACCGTAATGTAATACCACCTTACACTCACCAGTATGGCTAAAATTGAAAAGACTGGCAATACCAAATGTTGGTGAGGATGTGGAGCAACTGGAACTCTCACACACTGCTGGTGGGAATGCACAATGATAAACCACTTTGAAAAGCTTGTCTGTAGTTTGTTCTGAAGATGAAATATTTCAGTTCTCTATTCCAGCAATTCCAAACCTAAAAATTTACCCAGGAGAAATGAATATATGTCCGCCAACAGACATGTGCAAGAATATTTATTGCAGTTTTATTTAAAATAGTAAAAGAATTGAAAATAGCCAGAATGCCCATCAAATGGCGACTGAATAAATCTTCTGTGGCATATTTACAACATACCACATAAATACTTATGTGAAAAATTATGTGAAATATTTCAAAAAGTGTGAACTGGTGACAGATGTAACAATATGGATGACTGTCACCAATACACTGTTAAGTGAAAGCCAAACACACACACACAAAAACGCATGTCATATGGTTTCATTTGTAGGAAGGCCAAGACCAAGTTCTTTTGAAAGAAGCTCAAAAAACAAGCAAACAAAAATTAGGCCAAGCTATTTGATACTGAAAAGTCAGAATAGTAGTTTCCTCTGGGGGTTAAATTTAGACTGGGGAGGAACATGAAGGAAACTTATGCGGTGATGGAAATGTTCTGTATTTTTTTCTAGGTGCTGGATAAGGGGGAGATGGATAGTTGAATACATAGGAAAAATCCATTAAATTATATACATACGATTAATACACTTTATATATTTTAGTATTTAGGTTTACCTGTTACAGGGCAGGTGAGTCACCAAATTGGGGCTTAGCCTGGGAAGGTTCTTAGCGTTGCTCAGGAAAGAATTCAAGAGCAAGCTGATGGTAGAAGGAAACAGCTTTATTGAGGTGGCAGTGCTACAGCTCTGTGACTGCTCCTGCAGAATGGGGCTACTCCTTGAGCAGTGCACTGGGAGTAGCACCTCAGGGGCAGTTCTGCAGTCAGATTTATATCCACTTTTAATTACATGCAAATTAAGGGGCAAGCTATTCAGAAATTTCTAGAAAAGGGAAGGTAACTTCCAGGTCATTGCCATGGACAGGGGCAATAACTTCTGGGTGTTGTCATGGCAATAGCAAACTGTCATGGCACTGGTGGGCATGTCTTATGGAGAAGTCCTTTCAGTG
>NW_012101310.1:3159202-3161701 GCF_000951045.1 Mandrillus leucophaeus | reverse complement strand
TTTAAGTAAAAAGAATTGGTTTCACGGAAAGGTAAAGAAAGTCAGGCTAAATCCAGAAGACGTGTGATAAATCTCTGGGTTTAGGAGACCTCCGATCCAAAGGAAGGGCAAATATTAATAAAATGGTCACCACTTTGGATATGGCGCTAGACTGCAAGTTTTACAGAAAATCTCATTTAATTGGACATTTAAAACAACCTCACATAAGATGCATTAATTACCCTCATGTGGCACATAAGAAAATTAAATCTTCCTCATTTTAGAAATTTGATCCAAAACCACACCACCAGTAATATAAGCAGCAAGGATTTCAGCAAAGCTCAGTTTTACTCCAAAGGCTGTGGTCTTTCGGGAGCATCAGGCTGCCATTAGAAATCAAGAT
Source organism: Mandrillus leucophaeus (assembly GCF_000951045.1). NCBI lineage: Eukaryota > Metazoa > Chordata > Mammalia > Primates > Cercopithecidae > Mandrillus > Mandrillus leucophaeus. Next base: position 3,161,319 of record NW_012101310.1, on the reverse strand, counting down.
GTATCATATTTCAAGGAAGTGAAATTGGTGGAAGCATCTGAAAGCAGGTCGACAGAGATTATGTTCAAAAGAACTGGCCTGGCCAGGCACAGTGACTCAGACCTGTTAATCTCAATGCTTTGGGAGGCTGAGGCGGGAAGATCACTTGAGGCCAGGAGTTTGAGACCTGCTCGGACAACATAGCGAGACCGTCTCTACACAACTTAAAAAAAGAAAGTAGCTGAGTGTTGTGATACGTGCCTATAGTCCCAGCTACTCAGGAGGCTTGGGCAAGAGGATTGCTTGAGCTCAGGAATTTGAGACTGCTGTAAGCTATGATCATGCCTCTGTATTCCGGCCTGGGTGACAGAGTGAGGCTGAGACTCTGTCTTTAAAAGAGAAACTAGGCCCAGGAATATGAACCCAGGAATGGAGATCTTAATGACGAGAAAGTGCATCATGTTTAATGATGAGAAAGTAAAAAGAATAATATGTCAAAAAGCACCTGATCCTGGGCCTGGAAAACCCCTCAGTGATCAAATGGCTACGTAGTGGGTTTCCTCCACGAAACAGAGGAAAAATGGTTCCCTGAATCTGGATGGCTGTGAGCTGACCCCATCCGCTGAGTATCCACAGTACCGTGCTTTATGGTACTGATAGAATTCCGCCTCTGTTGTTATTATTGGTGAGCATATGTAATACTACTTACTGCACAGCGAGGACTAAGTCCCACCTTTACTGCCACCCTGCAGTGGGCACAGTGCCTGGCACATGGTGGGTGCTCATTAACTGTTCATTGAATTAATTAACAAACACCCGTATTTACATTCTAATTAATTGAAGCTCTGAGCCCTGGAACGTTCATGTTTTATCTACACATAGGGAAGTGCTGAATGGTTGTTAACCAGCCACAAGGCCCAGTCAACTGGGTAAGCAAAACATCTAAAACTGCTTTTGCCTCCAAGTCAATGCCTCCCCCTAAGTTATCCACTTAGTTACCTTGGCTTTTCACTCTCTTGGAGTTGAAGTCCATGGACATGCATTAGAGACAATATTCATTCGCCAGTAGGGAGCTGGGTGAGATTAACTTTATATTTCCTTTGTTTGGTCACAAAGTGGATCAAGTTCCTAGGTTCCATGATACCCTAAAAATTTTCTAAATTATTAAATGTAATTAAATTTATTTTTATTTTAAAATGCATGGCAATAGTACACTGATTAGATATTGTGAAAGTGTAAATTCTCCTCAAACTAATTGATTAGCAGTTCTAAAACAATTCTAATGAAAACAATGTATCTATGAACTAAAAAGCAGAAAAATTGAATCTAAAATCTATCTGGAAAAAAAAAAACTAATGTAGGGAAGAGACAAGACATTTTGAAAAAAGATATAATGAAGGAGAACTTGTACTACACATGACATAAGGCTATGATAATTAAACCAGTATAGCACTGACATAAGAATAGATAAATGGAACACACAAAAAACAAAAACAGGACAAAGATCCTAGTAAACTTAAGGAAGGAGAATATGATAAAGATGGCATTCCAATCAGTGGGAAAAAGAAAGAGAAAAAGGAGTACTGGTGTTCTGTTTGAGAAAAATAAGAGTGACCTCAACAGTTTATTTCACAGACATGTTAAGGTGCCTGCCCACCCTAACATGTCTGCATTGTCTTTTGGAAGCTCCACGCTAACTTCCTGGGAAAGGTGTGGGCCTGGAGATTCTTTTTCCTTTCCTTTTCTTTTTTTTTTTTTACTTTAAGTTCTGGGATACATGTGTAGAAAGTGAAGATTTGTTATACAGGTATACATGTGCCATGGTGGTTTGCTGCACTTATCAACCTGTCATCTAGGTTTTAAGCCCCACATGCATAAGGTATTTGTCCTAATGCTCTCCCTCCCTTTGACCCCCATCCCCGGACAGGCCCCGCTGTGTGACGTTCCCCTCCCTGTGTCCATGTGTTCTCTATTTTTTTGTTTTGTTTTGTTTTGTTTCTGAGACAGAGTCTTGCTCTGTCACCCAGGCTGGAGTGTGGTGGTGCAGTCTTGGCTCACTGCAACCTCAACTTCCCAGGTTCAAGCAATTCTCCTGCCTCAGCCTTCCGAGTAGCTGGGATTACAGGCACCCGCCACCA
>NW_012101310.1:3156033-3157157 GCF_000951045.1 Mandrillus leucophaeus | reverse complement strand
ATGGATAAAACTTGATGGCATTACTCAAAGTGAGATAAGTGACAAAAAGACAAATACTGTATGGCTCCATTTATATGAGGTACCTAGACTAGCAGCTGAGTTCACAGAGAAAGAAAGCAGAAGAGTGGTTAACAGGGCCTGTGGGGAGAAGTGAATGGGGAGCTGCTGTTTAATGGGTACAGAGTGTTAGTTTTAAAAGATAAATAAATTCTGGAGATTGTTTGCACAACAGTGTAAATATACTTAACATCAGTAAACTGTACACTTAAAAATGGTTAAAATGGTAAAATTTATGTTACGTATATTTTACCATAATTAAAAATTTAAAAGTTAATATTTTTAGCATATATTTAAAAAGCTCTTCCAAAGAAGAAGAGATGAACTTCCTTAGGGGAAAACAAACCAGGCCACGGACATTAACAGGCAATTCAGAAAAGAAGACATAAAGTGGGATGGTATCTTTTCAGGACAATATAGTGATATATACTAGGAGTCTTAAAACATGCACACCCTTTGACTTAGTAATTCAATTGTAGCAATCTATCCAAGGGAAATAATTACAGGCAGAGAAGAGATTTATGTGCAGTGATTATCGTCACGGTATTAATTATAATAGTGTAAAACCAGAATCAAGCTAAATGTGATCAACAGAGAAATGGCTGCATAAATTATGTTACATCCAAAGGGCAGATGCCACACAGTCATTTGATGCTATCTTTTGAAGAACGGTTTAATGCCATGGGAAATTCTCATGAAATAACATTAAGTGAACAAAAGGTTTGTAATTACTATATAATGTGATTCCATCTTTGTAGAATAAAGGAGGGGATACACCTGGGGAAGGGAAAGAGGGGACACATCGGCTACTCTCAAGGCATTTGTTGGGAGGTAGTATGAGTAATTTTATACTCTTCTGTGTTTTCCAAAGTTTCCTTAATGGGCAGGTATTCTTTTCATAATTAGAGACATTCTATTTTAGCAATAGGGTACACTTTGATGGGAGGGGGTAACTAAGAAATTAAGTAACAAAAAGTCATAATTCCAAAAATGAGAAGTTACACAAGGCATAGCCTCCTCTTACAACCACAGGCCTCTGAATCCGTGCTACCTCTCTGCTTCTTCGT
>NW_012101310.1:3151048-3152898 GCF_000951045.1 Mandrillus leucophaeus | reverse complement strand
GCAGTCTTGGCTCACTGCAACCTCAACTTCCCAGGTTCAAGCAATTCTCCTGCCTCAGCCTTCCGAGTAGCTGGGATTACAGGCACCCGCCACCACGCCTGGCTAATTTTTGTATTTTTGTAGTAGAGACAGGGTTTCGCGATCTTGGCCAGGCTGGTCTTCAACTTCCGACCTCGTGATCCACCCACTTCAGCCTCCCAAAGTGCTGGGATTACAGGCATGAGCCACCACGACCGGTCCATGTGTTCTCATTGTTCAACTCCCACTTATGAGTAAGAACATGTGGTGTTTGGTTTTCTGTTCCTGCGTTAGTTTGCTGAGAATGATGGTTTCCAGCTTCATTCATGTCCCTGCAAAGGACATGAACTCATTCTTTTTTATGGCTGCATAGTATTCCACAGTGTATATGTGCTACATTTTCTTGACCCAGTCTATCATTGATGGGCATTTGAGTTGGTTCCAAGTCTTTTCTGTTGTAAATTGTGCTGCAATAAATATATGTGCTCATGTGTCTTTATAGTAGAATGATTTATAATCCTTTGGGTATATACCCAGTAATGGGATCGGTGGGTCAAATGGTATTTTTGGTTCTAGATCTTGAGGAATCATCACACTATCTTCCACAATGGTTGAACTAATTTACACTCCCATCAACAGTGTAAAAGCATTCCTATTTCTGTAGGCCTGGAGATCCTTGTTTGTTTTTTGTTGTTGTTGCTTATATCACATGACCCTCTCCCATTTCCTGGTGAGAACTGTTTGGGGTCAGCAGACACAAAGAAAATCAATTCACAGAGAATGTCGAGCCAGTTTTTTTCTTTCTCTCCCTCTCCAGATTATAAACTAAGAGTTTCAAATATTCTTGTCAGAGTATTTGCACCATGTAAAATCATGTAGAATTGGAGCTGCAGTCCCTGTCAAGACACTTCAAAGTCGCATGCAATCCAGAGTTCTGTGAACTCCCAAATTGTGTGCCAGCCAAGAAACCTGGTCCAGAGAGAAGAGAGTTGATGCAGAGAGAGAGGCCAGAGGCAGAGAGAGCTCGCCCAATGGTGTATGGAAGGCACAGCTGCCTCTGCAGCCATGAGATGTATTGTTGAAGAAGCTTCCTTTTGTTTGCAGTATTTTGAGTGGGTTTGCATTACTTGCAAACAAATATATTCTGAGTAAAGCATACGCTATTTAAGAAAACCTGGTTCAGTTATAGCCTAAAATTTAATAAGAAAAAATGAGATGATAGAAGACAATCTTAAAAAGTGCTTTTTCTAATCGTGGGTGAGCAAGACACGCTTAAACATGACAGCAAGGAAGCAAGCAACAAAAGAGAGGACACATAGGTCAGATTTCACAAAACTTTTTAAAAGTCTGTGTTTCAAAAATCACCATGAATGTACACCCATGTTCATAGAAGCACTTTTCTCAATAGCCAAAATGTAGAAGAAAGCCAAGTGTCCATCAATGAATGAGTGGATAAATAAAATGTGGTATGTACATCACATGGAATAATATTCTGTCTGAAAAACAAAGAAAACTCTGGGCTGGGCATCGTAGCTCACCCCTGTAATCCCAACACTTTGGGAGGCTGAGGTGGGCAGATCGCTTTGAGCTCAGGAGTTCATGGGCAACATGGTGAAACCCTGTCTCTACAAAAATACAGAAATCTGCCAGGCATGCTTGCACGCATCTGTGTCCCAGCTACTTGGGACACTGAAGCTGGAGAATCACCTGGGCCCGAGAAAGCAGAGGTTGCAGTGAGCCAAAATCACACCCGCCACTGCACTCCAGCCTAGACGACAGAGTGAGATCCATTCTTTAAAAAAAAGGAAATTCTGGCCGGGCGCAGTGGTTCA
>NW_012101310.1:3146670-3149048 GCF_000951045.1 Mandrillus leucophaeus | reverse complement strand
TAACATCAGACCCCAACTCACCCAGCAAAGACTTTGCTGTGCAACTTAAGGGGATACCACAGACCCCTGGTTATAGAGGGGAGGGCTGGTGTGCCACACAGCTGAATGACAGGAGAGATGCTGTCCTGTTGGCAGCTCACCCACAGTGGTCCTCCACCCAGACACAGCATTAGGGCCGGCAGAGGCCAAGCAGATGGACTCCGACTCCACAGCTGTCAGTCAAGGGGAGGAGGCTTCCCAGTTCCTGGGCTCATTTAGAAGAAATTAGCCATTAACACCCTCATCTCCTTGGGTGTGAACTTTAAATAAGACGTTTCAGCTGAAGTGGGTAGAGGAAGCTATTTTGCTCTGACTGGGGAGAGAGTAATTGCATCCGCTAAAAAACAGCTCTGGGACCTGGTTTCAGGCAAATGAGACAGACCAATGGAGTCTCTGGAGGGGACTAGCTGAAGGCAGCTGCCTTCACATCGGCCAGTGGAGCCAGGGTTTGGGCAACCTGCATGCTCCTTCTAACTCATGTTTTATGGATTGCCTGGACTGGTGCTTGGGTCTCTAAGCACACTGACAGTGGAGTTTGCATCAACAGGGAAGATGGGAAATTGTCAATGGTTTCCTCGTTAAGCTAATTCTACAGTGCATGCCTCATTTGCTGGTCTTATCTTTGTACAGAAACTTCTCTACATACAACTATCTTTGCACCAGTGCCTCTCACACTTCGGTATACACACAGATCACCTGAGAATCTTATTACAATGCAGATTTGGACCATTCTTTCTGCCTACTACCAAGAGATGGTATTAGCCATTTTGGTCTCATCCGCCATGTTGGTCCTTGATCTACATGGTTTATTGTGTATCTGTGTTTTGATCTCAGATGTTCTTTGCTATTAAGTGCAAATGGCAGGGAGTCTTAATCATCAGGCAGATTATGATGGAAATAAAAGGAGTATCTGCTGATGATTCTCAGTGTTCCCCCTCCTGTCTAACTCATTAGACCCACCATCTGTCTTTCTATCCCAGATGGGGACCCCAAGAGTCTAGCCGATATGTATTCAAGCTCATGGGTTCCCTTTCCAGCCAGTTTCCAACTGAGTTCTCTCAACGGAAGATACCTGTAGGTAACTGAAGAATGAAGAAAAGCAGAGATCAGTGTATTTTACCTTTATTTGATATATTTTTGGCAGTTGTTATGTTCTGCCATGGCTTGAGCTCTAACTGAGCTCTGGAAATGCTATGACCTCCCCTTGTCCCTCCAGCAGGCCTGGGGGTGGTAACGGCTTCCCACCTGGCTGGTCTCTAGAAATCACATCCTTCATTTATTCCCATAATCTCTTGAACCAAGTAAACTGTATACTTTTCCCATCAGGACCCAATCATCAAATGGTTCTGCTAGATAAAGAAAAAAGTACAAGTGCGGAGACAACGGAGACCAAGCTAGAGGGAGGATTCTCAAGGAAGTAGCACGTGATACCACAAGGGGACAGTTTTCAGAATAGGACTTCAATTTGGTGGAACAGCTTCTCAGGATAACGAACTTAAGCCCTGCTCAGTTACTTTGGGGCTGAGGATAGATGGACCTGCAAATAGCTCTTTGGTTCTGTCCACTCACTCAGGTGTAGGTTGCTGGAGCCTGGAATAAAGTGCTCTCGGTTGGCCTCGCTGAGGTGGTTTTAATAAAGGTTCACTCTCATGTGTTAATAGTAAAGTGCTAATATATGACACTTCCAGTAATTACCTGCATTTATTGGGAGATAATGCCCTGCCTAAGAATCTCAATTAGGGCGTCAGAGTAGAGGTACATATATTTTCATTTTGCTCCAAATCACAACCTTACTTGGCTTTCAAATATAGGTGGCTGCTAGAACCTTTAAAGAAAGTTCCATGATTCCACATAGGGACATCTGAAAGCTCAATGGAACACAGACTTGGAAGAAAGAGAGCCTTCCGTCACATTTCATTTTAAAATGGCTATTCTGTTTCTGGAGGGAAGGAACAAATAAGGAAATCACTGACGGACGATAGAGGGTGGGGGAGGCACGTGCCCACAAACACAAGGCACAGACCATCTGGTCCCATTAGCTGCTGTGCCCTCTGAACCGCACCCAGTGGACTGAGTCACAGCTGCCTTGGCTGATGTGTGAGCTCCTCCCAACCTCTCCAATCTCTAGATGCCCACGGCTTTCTTTGTGACCTCGGAGGCGTTAACAAAGAGGCTGAGATGCGTCTCATTAATTTACTCCCATCTGCTCTACGCCCCTCCAGCTGAGAAAGTGGAGAATGGAACATGAGGTCGGAGGGTCCTTGCTTGGTGAATGTCCTTGTTGATACAAGGGGAGGCCCTGGTAGCATCCCTGCCACCATCCGGCCTGCATCCTGTGT
>NW_012101310.1:3139611-3142565 GCF_000951045.1 Mandrillus leucophaeus | reverse complement strand
TTTTAGTAGAGACGGGGTTTCACCATCTTGGCCAGGCTGGCCTCAAACTCCTGACCTCGTGATCTGCCCGCCTCAGCCTCCCTAAGTGCTGGGATTACAGGCATGAGCCACCGCGCCCGGCAGGTGTTCTCCGTTTTTATGACTATTATGCATTGGCAACTGTAACATTCTGCATGACCCTGGCTACCACATGTCAAGAAGGAAGATGTAACTTGAAAGAAACATGAAAATTGGTAAAATGGAGGTTGGGGGCTGCCATGTGGAAATAGAAACATGAGGATAGTGCCTTTCAGTTTGGCAAAGATAAAGGTTAGGGTGGAAGGCAATCAGAATTTGAAAATCACGAGCAGTGCGGATCAAGTGATTAAGAACTGTCCACTGTTTATAGAAGAATACAAATATATGGAATTTATTTTTCCCCAAAATAGTTGTACTGGTTGGGAAATGGTCAGAACTGCTTTTTAGAAAGACCACTCCAAGAAAAGGGGGGGCCATTCTGTTTGCCACAGAGAAAGTGGCTAGAGGAACCACTGTTTGACCAACATCAGCCAACCCTACTGTTTCAACCCTACATGCACAAGGCGCACCAGCCCCCTCTCCACCAAGCTCAGCCCCAGGGAGACAGCTATTCTTTTGCCTTCATCTCTGGAACATTGGTGCTCTGGTCTCTGGGTTCCCCAATTGCCCCAACATCAACTTCAGTGACACTTCCCCAACCATTACCTTGTGGGTATGACCAATAGCAAGACTTAACTCCACTGCTGAAAGCTCACACTATAAAAGCTCATGGTAGCTCACCACCCCTATTTTTCCCATCTTGCAGTCCACCTGAAGTCACTCATAAATAATATTTCTGCTTCTGCAATAATCCAGCGTTTGAGTACTAGTGACTGCCTAATTACCAAACGCAACAATGTTTCTTTGGTCCTTAATCTACTTGTTCTTTTGTATTTGCAGCTGTTAACCATCTTCATATTGTTCAGGGTTTTTTTTCCCTCCTTTGATTTCTCAATATGAACACTATCTCCATTTTATGCTTGCCTTTCCAGATCTCTCTCCTTCATGGGATTCCTCTGCTTTTTCCTACCATGTAAAATTACATATTCCATAAAGGCTCTTTTCCTTAATGGTTACCTGCCTTCTCTCTCCTCCTTCCCTTATTAATATACTCTGTTCTCATGGGTCCTACTTTCACCTCCAGGTAGGTCCTTTTCAAATCCACTGCTCAAGCTCTGATTTTGTGCACCTGTTCGTCCCTACATGTCCAACATCTTGAGGAATATCTCCATACCAATATCCCACCCAAAATTTAAAGTTATCCTTCGCCTAAAACCTATGTCTTTTCCAGACTTACCTATGTTCTCCCCACTGCCCATCCCAACAGCACCACCATACCATGTTCAAAACCTATGGGTCATCACTGGTACCTTATAGTATATATTCCTGCAGTATGGCTTTGTTCTGTAACCACAGAACACACCCCTTTGATCCCCCTCTTTCATGTGACGTTGCCATTCCTCTCTTCCTAAAATGCTTTCTTCATTCGAAAAGTATCCCTTGAGCTCCAAATATGTACTTAGGGCCTATGCCAGAGGATGGAGGTGCAAAAAAAAAGTAAACATGATTTCTGTTCTCACGGATCTCACAGACTAATACAAACAGAGATGTGCAAACAAAACCATTGTAATGAAATGTGATCACTGCTGTAATGAAGACATGATTAAGAAATAATAGAAGCAGCAAAATCGAATTTGTTGGGAGGATCAGGGTAGGCGACACGGAGGAGGTAATGCTTGAGTTGAAACTTGAAAGATGAGTAGAATTTTACTAGGTAGGTTCTTTGATGACTGGATACTAAAAGAAAATGGAAAAGCATGTAACAATATGTAGATAATTGTTTTCCGAGAACCACACATGACTAGGTAATTGCATAATCAGGTAGGCGTGACAGGAGATAAAGACGGGATAGTGATTTTTACTTATTTATTTTACTTTAAGTTCTGGGATACATGTGCAGAACATGCAGGTTTGTTACATGGGTATACATGTGCCATGGTGGTTTGCTGCACCTATCAACCTGTCATTTAGGTATTAAGCCCCGCATACCTTACGTATTTGTCTTAATGCTCTCCCTCCCCTTGTCCCCCACCACCCAACAGGCCCCGGTGTGTGATGTTCCCCTCCCTGTGTCCATGTGTTCTCATTGTTCAACTCCCACTTATGAGTGAGAACATGTGACGTGTGGTTTTCTGTTCCTGTGTTAGTTTGCTGAGAATGATGGTTTTCAGCTTCATCCATGTCTCTGCAAAGGACATGAACTTATTCTTTTTTATGGGTGCACAGTATTCCATTGTGTATATGTGCCACATTTTCTTTATCCAGTCTATAATAGATGGGCATCTGGATTGGTTCCAAGTCTTTGCTATTGTAAACTGTGCTGCAGTAAACATATGTGTGCATGTGTCTTTAGAGTAGAATGATTTTATGTCATGCTACAGCGTTTTTAATCTTTTGGCCAGTGTGAAACTAGTAAGGAATTTTGAGTGAGGGAATGGCACAACCAGATTTATATACTAGAAAAAAATGCTCTGATCACTCTACAATGATTAAATAAAGAGAAAGGTAAGACTAAAGGTAGAAAAATAATAAGAGAATAGTTAACGGTCCAGTGAGAGATGACTGACAGTGGACTGAGGGAAGAGGGGACAGAATTGAAATGTAAAGAGAAGGAATCAACTAGACATGATGTTTGATTAGATATCTGATGAGGCTCTTGGTTTGGTTTCTTCATAAGCTGACCCTTAAATGGGTCCTCAGCTGAGCACGGTGGCCCACACCTGTAATCCCAGCACTTTGAAGGCTGAGGCAGGCAGATCAAAAGGTCAGGAGATCAAGACCATCCTTGCCAACATGGTGAAACCCCATCTCTACTAAAATACAAAAAAAAAAAAAAA
>NW_012101310.1:3137575-3139561 GCF_000951045.1 Mandrillus leucophaeus | reverse complement strand
GAAGAAAAGCAGAGATCAGTGTATTTTACCTTTATTTGATATATTTTTGGCAGTTGTTATGTTCTGCCATGGCTTGAGCTCTAACTGAGCTCTGGAAATGCTATGACCTCCCCTTGTCCCTCCAGCAGGCCTGGGGGTGGTAACGGCTTCCCACCTGGCTGGTCTCTAGAAACCACATCCTTCATTTATTCCCATAATCTCTTGAACCAAGTAAACTGTATACTTTTCCCATCAGGACCCAATCATCAAATGGTTCTGCTAGATAAAGAAAAAAGTACAAGTGCGGAGACAACGGAGACCAAGCTAGAGGGAGGATTCTCAAGGAAGTAGCACGTGATACCACAAGGGGACAGTTTTCAGAATAGGACTTCAATTTGGTGGAACAGCTTCTCAGGATAACGAACTTAAGCCCTGCTCAGTTACTTTGGGGCTGAGGATAGATGGACCTGCAAATAGCTCTTTGGTTCTGTCCACTCACTCAGGTGTAGGTTGCTGGAGCCTGGAATAAAGTGCTCTCGGTTGGCCTCGCTGAGGTGGTTTTAATAAAGGTTCACTCTCATGTGTTAATAGTAAAGTGCTAATATATGACACTTCCAGTAATTACCTGCATTTATTGGGAGATAATGCCCTGCCTAAGAATCTCAATTAGGGCGTCAGAGTAGAGGTACATATATTTTCATTTTGCTCCAAATCACAACCTTACTTGGCTTTCAAATATAGGTGGCTGCTAGAACCTTTAAAGAAAGTTCCATGATTCCACATAGGGACATCTGAAAGCTCAATGGAACACAGACTTGGAAGAAAGAGAGCCTTCCGTCACATTTCATTTTAAAATGGCTATTCTGTTTCTGGAGGGAAGGAACAAATAAGGAAATCACTGACGGACGATAGAGGGTGGGGGAGGCACGTGCCCACAAACACAAGGCACAGACCATCTGGTCCCATTAGCTGCTGTGCCCTCTGAACCGCACCCAGTGGACTGAGTCACAGCTGCCTTGGCTGATGTGTGAGCTCCTCCCAACCTCTCCAATCTCTAGATGCCCACGGCTTTCTTTGTGACCTCGGAGGCGTTAACAAAGAGGCTGAGATGCGTCTCATTAATTTACTCCCATCTGCTCTACGCCCCTCCAGCTGAGAAAGTGGAGAATGGAACATGAGGTCGGAGGGTCCTTGCTTGGTGAATGTCCTTGTTGATACAAGGGGAGGCCCTGGTAGCATCCCTGCCACCATCCGGCCTGCATCCTGTGTAGTGATAGAGTGTGTAGAAGGGAGAAAAGGCACACAGTGTCAAAACCCAGTTACCCAGAATGTGCTCCTGGGAGCAGCAGCGACGGGCACAACTTGAGAGTTTTTTGGAAAGGCAAACTCTCAGGCCCCGCCCTGGGCCTACTGAATCCGAATTCGCATTTGAACAAGGTCCCAGATGATTCCTGTGCACATCAACATTTGAGAAACTTTAGTGCAGACCAGCAGTGCTACACTGGGACTGATTTTGCCCCCACAGGGGCATTTTTCAATGTCTGGAGACATTTTCGTTTGTCACAACTAGGGGCTAGGATGGATGATGCCCTGGGTGGAGGTCAGAGATATTGATAAACATCTGAAAATGCATAAGAACAGCCTCCCCTTCCCCAAACAAAGATTTATCCAGCCTAAAATGCCATAGTGCTGAAGTCAGGAAACCCCTGGATAGGGGGTTCTCTTAGGAAAGAAAGACATATTGGGGCCTGTTCCTTTTCCCTGTCTTCCTCACAGTTCATCTGAAATTATTATTTAAACATGAATTTATACAACACGCCCAGGGCAATTCTGTAAACAGATGTCTTCTTCCAGCATTTAGTCCCAGGAGGCAGGAATGATGTCTTCCATTTCACAGCAACATTAAAATCTAAATTATGAACAGATAAATTAACCTTCCTTTTCCTCAAAGCATCTTTTCTTCCTGTTTATCACAGTGCCCTCCGAGTACACACATCCATGATGATG
>NW_012101310.1:3119258-3134130 GCF_000951045.1 Mandrillus leucophaeus | reverse complement strand
TTACCTATTTTCTCCCCACTGCCCATCCCAACAGCACCACCATACCATGTTCAAAACCTATGGGTCATCACTGGTACCTTATAGTATATATTCCTGCAGTATGGCTTTGTTCTGTAACCACAGAACACACCCCTTTGATCCCCCTCTTTCATGTGACGTTGCCATTCCTCTCTTCCTAAAATGCTTTCTTCATTCAAAAAGTATCCCTTGAGCTCCAAATATGTACTTAGGGCCTATGCCAGAGGATGGAGGTGCAAAAAAAAAGTAAACATGATTTCTGTTCTCACGGATCTCACAGACTAATACAAACAGAGATGTGCAAACAAAACCATTGTAATGAAATGTGATCACTGCTGTAATGAAGACATGATTAAGAAATAACAGAAGCAGCAAAATCGAATTTGTTGGGAGGATCAGGGTAGGCAACACGGAGGAGGTAATGCTTGAGTTGAAACTTGAAAGATGAGTAGAATTTTACTAGGTAGGTTCTTTGATGACTGGATACTAAAAGAAAATGGAAAAGCATGTAACAATATGTAGATAATTGTTTTCCGAGAACCACACATGACTAGGTAATTGCATAATCAGGTAGGCGTGACAGGAGATAAAGACGGGATAGTGATTTTTACTTATTTATTTTACTTTAAGTTCTGGGATACATGTGCAGAACATGCAGGTTTGTTACATGGGTATACATGTGCCATGGTGGTTTGCTGCACCTATCAACCTGTCATTTAGGTATTAAGCCCCGCATACCTTACGTATTTGTCTTAATGCTCTCCCTCCCCTTGTCCCCCACCACCCAACAGGCCCCGGTGTGTGATGTTCCCCTCCCTGTGTCCATGTGTTCTCATTGTTCAACTCCCACTTATGAGTGAGAACATGTGACGTGTGGTTTTCTGTTCCTGTGTTAGTTTGCTGAGAATGATGGTTTTCAGCTTCATCCATGTCTCTGCAAAGGACATGAACTTATTCTTTTTTATGGGTGCACAGTATTCCATTGTGTATATGTGCCACATTTTCTTTATCCAGTCTATAATAGATGGGCATCTGGATTGGTTCCAAGTCTTTGCTATTGTAAACTGTGCTGCAGTAAACATATGTGTGCATGTGTCTTTAGAGTAGAATGATTTTATGTCATGCTACAGCGTTTTTAATCTTTTGGCCAGTGTGAAACTAGTAAGGAATTTTGAGTGAGGGAATGGCACAACCAGATTTATATACTAGAAAAAAATGCTCTGATCACTCTACAATGATTAAATAAAGAGAAAGGTAAGACTAAAGGTAGAAAAATAATAAGAGAATAGTTAACGGTCCAGTGAGAGATGACTGACAGTGGACTGAGGGAAGAGGGGACAGAATTGAAATGTAAAGAGAAGGAATCAACTAGACATGATGTTTGATTAGATATCTGATGAGGCTCTTGGTTTGGTTTCTTCATAAGCTGACCCTTAAATGGGTCCTCAGCTGAGCACGGTGGCCCACACCTGTAATCCCAGCACTTTGAAGGCTGAGGCAGGCAGATCAAAAGGTCAGGAGATCAAGACCATCCTTGCCAACATGGTGAAACCCCATCTCTACTAAAATACAAAAAAAAAAAAAAAATAGCCAGACGTGGTGGTGCCCGCCTGTAGTCCTAGCTACTCAGGAGGCTGAGGCAGGGGAATCGCTTGAACCTGGGAGGCAGGTTCAACAACAACAACAAAAAAAAAAACAAAAAAATAAATAAATAAATAAAGGAAGAACACGGTTTTCCATGACTTTCAGGAAGCCACCCACAAAGAAAATGTAAAAGGAACCATTTATCCAGATAAGCAGAGGATGTTTCTGCACTCTCCTTTTGTCCCTCTCGGGTCTTGCATTTCCCCGAACATTTATTAACAGAAGGCCCAGTGCAGGGGCTTAACCCTGGGTTCACACATCTTCCAATTCTATTCATCTTCACTCTCCACATGATTCATTTTTGCCTGTTTCCAACCTATTGCTTTGAAACTCTTAATCTGAGTAATCACTCTTTTTCAAAAAGCCTCATTTCATTCCTTCCTTCCCAACAGTTATCAGACTTAGCAGACAGTGGAGCTGACTGACAGGTAGAATATGCAGACATTCGGAAAGCGCTGGAGCTCTGTAGACAAAGTGGTTGTCTTTAGCACTGACTTACACCTTCCCACACCCCCCACCCCCAACCCTGGCTGCTCAGCTACAGAACTCACAGCCCAAGGAGGCCCAGTCCTGGCACTTACAGTTATCTTCAAAAGTGTTAACCCATAAAATCCATACCATAAATAACTTCTATTGTTACTGTGGAGGTGGGTGACAAAAGCCCAACTCAATGGACTTCTGCTAACCAAGCACAGAAAACAGTATCAAATAATCCTAGGCTGATGTATTTACTCCCAAACCAACTCCGAAATCATAGAATCTGAGAGGGGTGTTAACCTAAGAGGTCTGAGTCACGAGCTGATAGTTTCTTTCTGGCCCAATGTGAAAGCTGCACTATGAACAAAATAATACCTTTGGGGGATCAGGTCAAGCCCTGTTTTGTTGTGGATCCATGATGGGCAGAAACAATGGCAAAATGGAATGGTAAATTTATGTGGTGGGAACTGTAGCCAAATTTTTATGGTCAGGCAAGATTTTATACTTCTTTGCGAGGCACAAATAAATGCATCTCGCTGACAGCATGTTTATCCAGTGGCATAAAATTAAACCAAAGGATCCCAGACCAAGCACAACCTTTAGCTTATTTTGTACCCTGGTGCACAACTCCTTTCTTTATGAATCCCCCAAAGCTGTAGGAGCTACACCTATGGTTTCCCCCACTAGTGAAAGCACAGCCAGGTGAGTAGGAGACGCAAAATAATGACCAAGTTTCATGATTTCTGTTCTGATATTTGTTTCTATGTTTGTTCAACTCTTCTCATCAGTGGGAAGAATATAAACGCTTCACAAGATAATTATGTGGTTTGAAAGTGAACAACCTTGATACAAACATGAAATATTATTCCATTTTACTACTTAGGATCTTGAGTGTTAAAATATACAGATTGGGTAGAATGTTAAATATAGGCCCCAGATGAACTTGTTTCTTAACAAGGAAAAGAAAGGGGAAACAAGGGAAGAAGAAAGAAAGAAACAACTCCTGGGAGACATGGCTGAGGACCAACAGAATAAAAGGAATAAAACTTCACTCACTAACTCAGACCAAGATTGAGGAGGCCTATTGGGATCATATAATATTTTTAAAGATGGCTCTATAATTATTAAATTATTTTATAATTGTAAGATAATTACTAAATTATTGCATTAAATAATTGTTTAATTATTTTGAATACAGAGGATGACAAGTGCCATTAGCTCATCAAGAATTGCCAAGAAAGTCTTTAAAGCCTGCTTTAACAAGAGGCAACCATCATTTATCGTTGACATCACTCGTGATCTGCAGGTGTATGGCTGTTGTTCAGTTCTGGAGAACCACGTACGTTCTTAAGAAGATGGAACACACTCAACCTTGTTTACATAAACAAATAATTTACCAACATTTTTTGGTCCCATAAATAGAGCAAAGCTAAGCTTCAGTCTTGCTCCTGACCAGATCTTCAATTAAATTTCAAAGCAATGGGACCCAATTAAATGCAGTTTCGTGGGATGTACTCTCAATATATGGAGGACACAGGGCTGGCTGATTCAGCTAGGACACATTTCTGTTGATGCCATTATGCTTTGCCAAGCCACTATATTGTGTGTAAACAAAATAGAATGTTGCATCCTCTTATGGATGACCAATTAACTCTGGCAGTCCAAAAACAATCCTGTTTACTCTCGGAACATAACTCTGTGTTTCAGTTTTATGCATCCCCAAGGATCTTTCTTTCTAGAGAAAGTCAGTTCAAGAAGGAGGAGCAGAGTGGGTTATGTGGGACACCCTATAAGCACCAGGCCAGATGCAGTCCTGAGTGTCCTCAGCTGTCACCTCCACAGGGCTCCCAGAGGAAAGGGCGCCACTCTCACCCCTAGACACAGCTTCCAAGCTTTCTTCTCTGACACCCACTTCCATGTTCGTAGGTAGGTTCTGGATCTCTCGTGTGCCTACCCACACTCCTTTTCTTTTCTTCGTCACCTGCTCTCTCCTCCTTTCTCCTTTATAGTGAGATTGCATTTCAGCTTGCAATTGACTTTCTATTTGACCTTAGGCAAGTTACTTAGCATTTCTTTCTTTCTTTTTTTTTTTTTTTTAAATTATTCTTTAAGTTCTAGGGTACATGTGCACAACGTGCAGGTTTGTTACATATGTATACATGTGCCATGTTGGTATGCTGCACCCGTTAACTCGTCATTTACATTAGGTATATCTCCTAATGCTATCACTCCCCCCTCCCTGCTCCCCACAATAGGCCCCGGTGTGTGATGTTCCCCTTCCTGTGTCCAAGTGATCTCATTGTTCAATTCTCACCTACGAGTGAGAACGTGTGGTGTTTGGTTTTCTGTTCTTGCGCTAGTTTGCTGAGAATGATGGTTTCCAGCTGCATCCATGTCCCTACAAAGGACACAAACTCATCCTTTTTTATGGCTGCATAGTATTCCATGGTGTATATGTGCCACATTTTCTTAAGCCACCATTTCCTCCTCTGTGAGATGCAAATAATATCTAGCTCGTAACATTAAGTATTAATAAGATAATACATGTGAAATACGTATTATAGGTTCTGATATATATTAAGTTCTCTATCAAAGGTATAATTGAAAAGGTTCTTTCTAAAGTTACTAGGTGACTTACTATCCTGTAATCTAAAGAATGATTCTCAGACATTTAGCCTTTTCCATTGTTTCACTCTGTTGACCACCCTAGTCTTTTCTACTCTCCTGGTTCTTCTTTCACTTCTGACTGCTCCTGTTTTATCACTTGTGTTGCTGTTGTTGTTATTTTTTCTTTCCCTCTTGTCAATGTAGATATCCTTCAAGTCTCAGCCTTCTTTGTGGATATCCTTTTTTTCCCCTCAAAAAATGATGCCCAAAGTCTAGTTCCAACCCCAACCTCTACCTTCAGTTAAGTTTCCCTCTTTCTACCTTTCCTGTGAACATTTGTGCATGGAAGATGAATCATCACCATCCAAACTCTGCATGTTCATAAACAGGAACTTTGCAGCTACACAGCATGACTTAAGCTATAGACTCAACTCCACAAACGTGATACTGTGCCTATAAAAGTCATGCAATGGAAAGATGCCATTGTCCTTCCAAGAACAATTCATTACATCAAATGATACATATCAAGCAAGTATTCATGAGAATATCATCAGTAGACTGACTATACGATGAGTATATTATTGAATATCACAGGACATATATCATGTGGGTATTTCATGAATACATAGATCATGTATTCATATGTCATATGTCATGTGGGTATTTCATCACCAGTTTGTTGAGTATGTCGCTGAGTCTCAGAAAAACATTTCTATTCAAGATCAAATGAAACTCAAATGAGCATAAGTGACAATTATTTCATCATAACAAAATAATATTATTTGAGACAACAAAAGATAAACATAGAGTGATATATTATTGGGAGAAATTATTTTCAGTCTCCTTTAAGTATCTCCAGAAATACTCATTTACTGGTTGATCTCAGATGATTCTGTCTCAGGAAAGACTGATAGATTTGCTTTATTACTTAGAATTCATAATTTTCTCAAACAGATTCAAATTTTCAAAGTAAAACTAATTCTTCAGACAATCACCTACTGCTGAAATCTCTGAGAGTTCACTTAAAATGGTTATTTAGATCTAGAAACAATTTCAGAGAAGCAAAAGTTCTTAGATACTTATAATTACAAATGCAGATAATCTTAGCAAAGTACTAGCAAACCTAATCCTGCAACATATACACCATAACCAAGTAGAATTTACCCCAAAATTCAAGATTGGTTTAACATCTGAAAACAAACTAACGTAATGTACCATATTAATAAATTTTTCCTTTTTTAAGTTTTGTATTTTCTTGAACAACAACAAAAACTCATATGATTATCTCAAAAGATGCAGAAAAAGCATCTGACAAAATCCAACACCCTTCCATGATGAAAACACTCCATAAGCTAGAGACAGATGGGAACATCCTCATCTTGCAAAAAGCATCTATGAAAAATCCATAGCTAACATTATATTTAATGTTAAAAAACTGAATGCTTTTTCCCAGGATGAGAAACAAGACAATTATGTTCACTCACAAATGTTATTGTACTGGAGGTGCTAGCTGTGACACTTAGACAAGTAAAAAAAGTAAAAGACAAGCAAATTGGAAAGAAAGAAACTATCTGTATTCACAGATGACATAATCTTGTATATAGAAAATCCTAAGGAATCTCCGAAAAGAACCTACTAGAACTAGTAAATGATTTTAGCAAGTTTCAGGATACAAGATCAACACACAAAAATCAGTTCTATTTCTATTTAATAGCAATGAACAAACTGAAAATGAAATTAATAAGTCAAGTCTATAATAGCATCAGAAATGAAATATCTAGTAATAAATTTAAAGAGGTGTAAGATCTATACCCTGAAAACTATAAACATTGCAGAAAGAAATTAAAGAAGATCTAAATAAATGGAAAGACATCCCATGTTCATGGATTGGAAGACAATATTGTTAAGATAGCAAAATTCACCAAATTGATTTACAGCTTCTACACAATCCCTATCAAAATGTCAGTTGTTATTTTCCAAAGAAATTGCATATTAAATGCATGTGATAATGCAAAAAAATACAAAAGTCAACACAATTTCAAATAAAAGAATAAAGTTACAAGACTTATACTTTCCAATTTCAAAAGTTATTATGAGCTAAATTAAATAAGATAGTGTAGGAAAGACCAACATAAAGGTAGAATTCTCATATGATTCAGCAATCCCACTACTGGGTATTTATCCAATGGAAAGGCAATTGCTATGTTGAGGAGATAGCTACACCCTCATGTTTATTGTAGCACTACTCACAATAGCCAAAATACAGAATCAAACTTGATGTCCATCAGCAGATGAATGGATAAAAAAAATGTGGTATATATACGACATTCATTCATTCAAATGAAATACTATTTAGCCATAAAAAAGAATGAATTCCTGTTATTCAAGGCAACATGGATGAGCATGGAGGATATTATGTCAAGTGAAATAAGGTGGGTCAGAAAGGTAAATACTGCATATTCTCACTCATATGTGGGAGCTAAAATAGTTGAGCTCATAGAAGTAGAGAACAGAATTGTGGTTATTACAGGCTGGGAAAAGCAGGAAAGAGGGGGAATAAGGAGAGGCTGGTTAATGGATATGAAATTACAGCTAGATAGGAGGAATAAGTTCCAGTGTTCTATAGAACTACAGGGTAGTATAACAATACTTTATTATATATTTTCAAATGGCTAGAACAGGTTTTAACAGTTCCCAATGCAAAGAAATATTAAATGAGTGGACAGATATGCTAATTACCCTGATTTGATCATTAGACATGCTGCATACAGGTATTGAAATATCACTCTGTACCCCACAAATATGTACAATTATTATGTGTTAATTAAAACATTTTGAAAAGATAAACCCATAGATTATAATGAAATAGGCAAGAGAGTCCAGAAATAAACCCTTACATTTACAGCCACTGATTTCTGACAAGAGACAAAGTACTCTTTTTCATAAATGGTGGTGGTACGACTGGATATCCACAGGCAAAACAATGAAGCTGACTCAGAAATCAAAATATAAAAGCTAAAAATAAAAACTCTTTGAATAAGATATAGGAGTAAATCTTAGTGAGCTTGGGTAGTAGGCAAAGACTTCTCAGATACAACACCAAAAGCACAAGTAACAAAAGAAAAAATACGTAAAATGCATTTCATCATATTTTTAAACTTTTTTGTTTCAAAGGACACCATCAGAAAAGTTAAAAGATAACTTACAGAATGAAGGAAAATTTTTACAAATTCTATATGTGATAAAGGACTTTTATCCAGATTACATAAAATCTCTTTCAACTCAAAAATAAAATGACAGCCCAATTAAAAAATAGACGAAAGATTTAAATAGACATTTCTCCAAATAAGATACACAAATGGACAAATAAGCATGTGAAGAGATGCCCGATGTCATTAGCCATCAGGAAAATGCAAACCAAAACCACAATAAGACACCACTTTACGCCCACTAGGATGACTGTAATAAAAATGACAGATAACAGGCCAGGTGCCATGGCTCATGCTTGTAATCCCAGCACTTTGGGAGGTCAAGGTGGGTGAATCACTTCAAGTCAGGAGTTTGAGGCCAGCCTGGCCAACATGGTGAAACCCTGTCTCTACTAAAAATACAAAAATTAGCCAGGTGTGGGAGTGCACGTCTGTAATCCCTGCTACTCAGGAGGCTGAGGCACAAGAATCACTCGAACCCAAGAGACAGAGGTTGCAGTGAACTGAGATCACACCGCTGCACTCCAGCCTGGGCAACAGAGTGAGAAAAAAAATTTAAAAAGATAATAACAAATGTTGGTAAGGATGTGGAGAAATTGAAACCCTTATTCGCTGCCACTGATACAACCACTTTGGAGAGCAGTTTAGCTGTTCCTAAAAATGTTAAGCATAGAATTATCATATGACCCAGTAATTCCACTTTTAGTTAAACATATGAGAGAATTTAAAACACATGTCCACAGAAAAACTTGTACCTGAATGCTCATAGAGGCATTTTTCACAATAGTGCCAAAGTAGCAACAACCCAAACGTCCACCAATTGATGAATGAACGACGTGTGGTGTGTCCATACAATGGGATTTTATTCAGCCATATAAAGGTATGAAGTTCTCATATATGCTATAACATAGAGGAACCTTGAAAATGTTATGCTAAGTGACAAAAGAGCATATATTTCATGAATCCATTAATGCACACTGTTCAGAACCCTATTTTTAGATCTGTCTTTACTACACTATCTTACTTAATTTAGCTCATAATAACTTTTGAGATTGGAAAGTATGAGTCTTGTAACTTTATTCTTTTATTTGAAATTGTGTTGACTATTTTGTATTCTGTGCATTATCACATGCATTTAACATGCAATTTCTTAAGAAAAAACAACTGACATTTTGATAGGGATTGTGTAGAAGCTGTAAATCAATTTGGGGAATTTTGCTATCTTAACAATATTGTCTTCCAATCCATGAACATGGGATGTCTTTCCATTTATTGTGATCTTCTTTAACATGAAATGTTTAGGAGAGACAAAACTATGAAGTCAGAGACCAATTAATGGTTGCCTAGGGCTAGGGTGAAGGAGTCTGGGGGGAGATGGGGAGTGACTGCTCATGGGACTGGAGTTTCTTTTCTGAGGTGATGAAAATATTCTATTATTGATTGTGATAACAGATGCACAACTCTGTGAATATACTAAAAACCACTGAATTATACATTTTAAATGAGTGACTTGAATGGTATATAAACTATATTTTGATAAAGCTGTTTTTTCTTTTTTAAGTTGAATACCCTTATTTACCTATCACATCAAATCTGCAATAAAATCCAGCAAAATGGATGCAAAGTAGGATGATGTCCTTGATGTTATAAAGAGTAGTAGTAGGGTAGCTGGGCACAGTGGCTCATGCCTGTAATCCCAGCATTTGGGAGGCTAAGGCCAGCAGATCACTTGAGCCCAGGAGTTCGAGAGCAGCCTGGACAACATGGCAAAACTCTGTCTCTACAAAAAATACAAAACAAACAAACAAACAAAATAGCCAGGCATGGTGGTGCACTCCTGTAGTCCCAGCTACTCGGGAAGCTGAGGCGGGAGGATCACTTGAGCCTGGGGAGGCTGAGATGGCAGTGAGTCCTGACTGTGCCACTGAACTCTAGCCTGGGCAAAAGAGTGAAATGCTGTCTCAAAACAAAGAAGGGGGGCTAGCAGTAAGGTTTGGGACACTCTCTGATGACATTACAGCTAGGGCTACTAAAATCCTGCCTGATAGCATCATCCTTTTCCATATGAGGTGCTGTTTTAACTGGGCTTATTCCAGATCCAGAAGCCCCATTTCTGAACTTTTTATGAAGCTGGACTGAAACATATGGCTTAGCACAGTGGTTCTCCTACTGTGTAGTTCCCAGACCAGCAGCATCAGTACCACCAAAGAACTTGTTAGAAACGCAAATTATCAGGCCCATAAGACAAGGAATCAGAAACTCTGGGATGGGGCCCAGTAATACACGTTTTAGTCTGGCCTCCAAGGGTTTCTGATGCAGATTCAAGTTTGACCACACTGCTTTACCCTAAGCCTAAGGAACCTAGTGCCAAACCTAGGTCTCAGGATCTCACATCACTTGGCCATGTCCTTGGTATGCGAAGGCAAAGAAAACAGAAGCGATACCCTTTTCATGCATGAGTGTATTGATCACTTTTTATGCTCCGTCTCACATCCTCTTGTCCTTCATTTTTGCTTTGGACATGACTATAGCAGCTGGATGGTTCCATATAGGTGTATCTGGAGAGCAACTCACCTCTCAGCTGCACCTGGTGCTTCCTGCCCTGCAGCTTTTTGCTCTGCTGTGGAGCCTGCTCTGCCATTCCATCGCATAAGCTAATTTGGAATGAAGGATTTAACTACCTCCCATCCAAGGGATATGGGACCCAGGGGATCAATGCTCCCCAGTTCAGCATCCCAGGCAGACAATGTCAAGGTACCTTCACACGTTCCCAGCAGGACTGAGTTCCCGTCTTCTATGGTTGTAACTGGCTCAACAGCCTTTGGACCGGCTTTCTCTCCTTCCTGGTACACTTTCTCAGTTCTCCACTCATTGGGATCACACCCCCAAATAAACTACCCTACACAAGCCTTTGTTTCAGGCTCTGCTTCCTGAAAGCACCCAAGGTAAGTCACTGATCCTTGTGAACATGGGCCAATAAGTGCCCTGGAATTGAACCAATGACATCAGTTTCTCTCCTCTAAGAGAGGACCAAGGAAATTAACTGAGAAGCTTACCCTGGGTTGAGCTGGCAGCTCCTCTCTCCTTCCTCCAGAGGCTAACACTGAAATGATGCACAATTTTCAGTTACTATCCCAAATAAATTATTAATTTGTCTCAGAGCTAAAATCACATATAACTTATAGGAGGGAAAGAAGGAACTGGAATGAGAATTAGGAGTTCCAGCTGTGTGTCTCTTCAGGCTCTTTCACAAGCCACCACCCCAAGTCAGTCCCTGTGTTTCCACTTTCTGCTGCATGCACTGGTGGGTGTGGGTATGTTAACCTCCTGATCTGTGAAAGGAGAGGCTTGAACAAGAAGTCCCAAGGTCCCCTCCCAGTCCAAGCTGTCCCTGATTCTGTATCTGGAGAAATGTGCAATTCACACAGCTTGAAAAATCCACAGGAAGTAGGTAAGGATATCTCAGAATCAACATCAGAGCAGGACTGTTTCTGCCCCTACTTCTGACATGTTGAGCTTCCTCATATGAGGACCTTGCCTGTGGTGTTCATGGACAGAAACACCCACGTCTGCACAGAATCACCATTCTAGAAACATTTGTGTAGTGAATACATCTCTTGTTTCGCCAAAGGAAAGGTTGGTTGTTTATTTTGGGACAATCCTACAACTGTACCCACTACTACAAAGGTTGTTACTGCTCTGCTAATGGGAAATGAGGTTTAAAAACATCATCAGTGCATTGGCGAACATCTTTATCCTCTCTCTATGCCTTTATCACAAGATGTCTTTTTTTCACCCCTTTGGGAGCTCACGAAGACCCTTTGCAGGGTCTGGCTCCACTAGACTGTTGCAAAGAGTCCCTTGCGCCTTCTCTCCACATCTCCACCATCCCAGCTTGGGCCTGGTCCGGCTGCAGCCCCAGCCTCCAACATGCCCTCTTCTCCTCTCTCCCTCTGCCTGCCACCTCCCCTCAGGTTGTCTGCCGCTAGGTAATGGATGTCTCTTCCTTCTCCCTGCTCACAGACTGCCCCTCCCTGAGGGCTGTGGCTCGTGGCTGATTTAATATTTATGTGGTTTTAGGCTGCAGCTCCATGGATCTCACTTTTATGTTAGGCACCTTCACCTCTCTGGGTCCTCTGGGGGATCTGGGATCTGCAAGGAAAGAGCTAAGTGGGCGGAGGCTTCTCCCCTATCATCCCACTCCATTTCAGCAAGATACTGGCAGGGAAGTCATTCAAAAGGCCAGATGAAAGTTTAGCCAGAGAGACAAGACAGACTGGCTATGCACATTGGCCTCTGGGAGGATGGGGAGGTGCAGAGAGGGTGGGCTGCAAAGGGCTCTCATCTCCGGGTTGGCCCCAGACACCCCTTCTCCCACTGTTCAGAGGAAAACTCCATGTTGGAAAGAAACTGTGTAAAATTAATCAGTAGCTAAATATACAGTCTTCCTCCTGATAATCTGTTATAAATGACATCACCCAGTGCACTCTGTGGGCAACAGCACTGAGATCATAACATCAAGGAGAAAAATGAGCTTGGTGTTGGCAGGGTGGTGGGCAAGAGCACAACCCTGGGGCCAGGCTGTTGGCATTAAAATTGCAGCTCCACCTTGGGCAGGTCACTGGGCTCCCCTGTGCCTCTCTTCTCTCACTTAGAGAATGGGATTCCTGGCCAGCCGCGGTGGCTCACACCTGTAATCCCAGCACTTTGGGAGACCGAGGCGGGAGATCACTTGAGGCCAGGAGCTCAAGACCAGCCTGGCCAACATGGTGAAACCCCGTGTCTAATAAAAATACAAAAACTAGCCAGGCATGGTGGTGCACACCAGTAATCCCACCTGCTCGGGAGGCTGAGGCCAGAGAATCACTTGAATCTGGGAGGCAGAGGTTGCGGTGAGCCAGTATCACGCCACTGCACTCCATCCTGGACAACAGAGCAGGACTCTGTCTCAAAAAAAAAAAAAAAAAAAAGAGAGAGAGAGAGAGCGAGAGAGAAAGAACGGGATTCCTATTTTACAGGATTGTTTAGAGGATAATCAGTAACTATAAGGCCCGTAACTGTTTGCTGCCATGATCCTTGTCATTTTTATTGCTGCTGTTGCACTAACACTGTAGAATGGTGGAACTGTGGGTCCTGAGACAAACTAAATCCTGGGTCCCCCAGAAGATGCTCCCATCCCTGTAACCAATATGGGAGTGGGTGCATGTCAGTCAGACCGACCAACAGAACTTTTCTTCAGAAGGTGGGGCAGGATCAGTGCCAACATTCGTCAATGTTTATCCACATGAGAAACAGGAAAGGAGTCTCGGGGCTGCTTTCTGCTTGGCTGAGGACCACCTCTGGACCTGCAGCTGACCACAGGGCTCCACAGACCCCAGCCTTTGTAGTTTTCTCCCTCCCAGATCCAATCTGTATCCCTTCTTGTCTTCCTTTCTTGCACCTCTGGGAACTGCTTGGAACATACGGTCACTAGGTTTCTCCTTCCATGGGTCACTGCAGTGTCCACTATTCTAATTCAGACCTTCAAGAAACTGTCTGTGATCCCAGCCTTGTTAGGTAGCCTTCCTATAACTGGGGAGTCATCTCTTTGGAGTGGAGGTGATACTGCAGACTCTGAGCTGTGAATATAGCTGGATCCTTCCTGGGCCAGACTGTGCAAAGATGACTGCCAGTAATCCCTCCCATCCCTCTGTACATGCACATGGCCTCTCCATCAAGAGGTGAAATCTGGTTTCTCTCCTATTAAATTCAGGGTAGTCTTGTGACTTGCTTGGACCAAGAGAGTGGAGCAGAAGCAATGCTGTGGCGAGTCTGGGACCAGGCATTCCTGGGCCTGGAAGCTTCTGCTTCAAACCTCTTGGAACACTTAGGAAGCTTAGCCTAGCCTGCTGCATGATGAGGACATGGGATGAGGATGACAGAGAAAAGTCCAGCCTTCCAGGGTCCAGATGAGCCCAGCCCCAGCTGCCCCCACCAGCTGAATGCAACCACAGGCACGAGCTCAGGCAAGACCAGCAGAAGAATCGTCAAGGCCACCCTCAGTACTGCAAGAAATAATAGAGCGTGGTTGTCTTAATTCACTAATTTTGGGGATAGTCTGTTAAGTAGTGACAGATAACTAATACACTTTTCAAATTCCCCAAAGCACCCATATTCAGTTCACTGGTGCTCAAGCTGACATCGTTATGTTTATAGAATTACTGAGAATTCATGCGCTCTCAACGTTTGAAATGGTACGGGGAACAACATACCGGAAGGCAAAAATCAGGTAGCCAGTTTCATTGCTTACGCAGCTTGGCAAAATCACAATGACAATTAGCTTTTAACAAGTGGTTCCT
Organism: Mandrillus leucophaeus; assembly: GCF_000951045.1. NCBI lineage: Eukaryota > Metazoa > Chordata > Mammalia > Primates > Cercopithecidae > Mandrillus > Mandrillus leucophaeus. The sequence continues at coordinate 3,119,837 of NW_012101310.1, read as the reverse complement.
TTGTTTCTCTGCTGGGTCATCTAGGGTCCTCCTTTAGTACCAACTCTTGAACACCTGGTTCTTTTCTAGCAAGTCTTGGCCTTCCTTCTAGCTAAGCTTGTATTTGAGAGTCTTTCTCTACTTTCTTCACCCTCAGAAGCCTTGGAGTCTGGGTCGCAGGTCCACACTACCAGATCAGAGCTGCTCTTTCTTCACGGTTACCAAATATCAAAAGGGAATCCTCCCCTGGGTTCCCACAGGCTGAAATGTTCTGGCTTTACCTCATTTACATATGAACCCTTAATTCTTGTAGTCACACTTCTGCTGCAAGATAGAAGAAGGAAGCGATAGAGCTATTGCAGCCAGTCTTTCTGAATGTGGCAAGTCAAGGCAGCTTTTGTGCGTTTATGTCTTAGTTCAGGTGAACAGAATATTCCTAAATCATCCTGTTTAAACATCTAGAGTGCTGCTAATTTCCACAGTTATCCCTCAAAAAACTATGTCTTGTTATTCTATATACAAATGAAACACGTTGCTTGTAGAAAAATTTAAAAATAACAGACCGAGGCCAGGCGCGGTGGCTCACGCCTGTAATCCCAG
>NW_012101310.1:3111744-3117420 GCF_000951045.1 Mandrillus leucophaeus | reverse complement strand
CTCAGGTCTGATGGTGAAGACAGGCAAACAAGCAGCGAGAGGGGACTACGACATGGACTCTCCTAGAGCCAGGTCATGAGAAGGATTCCAGAGGTGCCTTAATGCACACGGCCAAGCAAAGCCATCTTGCAGCAGGTAATCCATGAGTTGATTCTCAAAAGAAAAGGACAAATCTGTCAGACAGGAAAAAGGAGGTTCAGTCCCTGCCTTTTTGTGCCTAGACAAGGAAGCGCCGCTTTCCAAGAACTCTGGCTCTTTCTAGCTAATCCAAATCATCCACCACGTCACATCCCCTGCACCGCTATCTGTGTAAGTTGCCAGCCTCCCACATCAAGTGTCTCAGGTATCTCTGCCTCGGTGTCTCTGGGTTTTGCCCAGCCTCGTGCAGGTGCAAGCCAGAAGTGCATGGCAAATAATGCACCAGGGGGATGGGAATGGGTGGCCCTATAACCCAGCCACCAGTGGGACATGCTACGTGGTACTGCAGAGGGTCTTCCGTGGGGCTGAATTCCAGGTGCCCACAGTGACAATCAGCTCATTCGTGCATCCCATGACTGGCTTTTCCTCCCATCCAGTTGCGTTTTGCCCACTCCCTCACTTCTGTCCCCTGGATCCACTCCCATATAAACTACCTGCAGCCAAGTTCTTGTCTGAGACTCTGCTGTTGCGAAAACCTAAAATAAGGCACAGTCTATACTGCCTGTGGTTCCGGGGTCCTAAGCAAGATCGAGGGCTCCATCTTAGATCAAAGGGGCCAAAGAAGAAAGAGGAAAGGAGTCCAATTGGGGTCTACGTTCCGCTCTTCCTTGTCTGACTTTGCACTCTCATCTCATCTCATCTCATCTCACACAGACTCCAACTTCCTTGAACCTGAGGAATCCTAGTGTGTTCTCACCACCTCTGCGCTGCCTGCCCTGGAGGGAGTTTTCGGACGCTGGGGCAGCTCCCACACAGGTCTGCTTAATGACTTTCTGGAAGACATCAGAGGTGACAGAGCACTGTAGAGTATCACAATGTGCCGGCTCCGAATCCCTGCGCCCTGGGCGACTGGAGAAGGACAGGACAGATGGCAACTGTCAGGCCATTAATTGCACGATGTTTCTCAGAGGTGGCCAGGAAAAGGCTTTGCTGGTGGCTCGGTTTCTGTCCAATCACTATTAGAGTGGAGGAGAGAAGGGAGCACTGTGACTTCTTCCCTGCCCACTCCTCATCTGCCTTCGCAAGCCCCAGGCGTGTGACGTTGAGAAGCTTTGTCACAGGGTCAGAGTGAGTGTGGACAGTCAGGGTTGGCCTTGAGGAGCTGTAGCAGGAGGTACCCCATGAGCCCAATACTGGGGTCTCTGGGGAAGGGTCTACCATGGGCCATGTTGATTCCATAAGCATCTAAACCTCTGCATGCCTACCCTCTCTTCTCTCTCTGCCCCCATAATAGCTTACCAAGTTCCCCTTTAAGCTCCCAGAACCCCTCCTTTATCCCATACCCACATTAAGATTATTCTGACAAAAGTGTGTCTATAAGGATCAGAGTCATAAAATAAACAAACTTAAGGACTTAGCTAACATTTCATAGCACTTTGAGATTATTATTATTACTACTTTTTTTTTTTTTTGAGAGAGAGTCTCGCTCTGTTGCACAGGCTGGAGTGCAGTGGCACGATCTCAGCTCACTGTAACCTCCACCTCCCAGGTTGAAGCAATTGTCCTGCCTCAGCCTCCCAAATAGCGGGGACTATAAGCATGCACTACCATGCCCAGCTAATTTTTGGACTTTTTTTTTTTTTTAAGTAGAGATGGGGTTTCACCATGTTTTAGTCAGGCTGGTCTCGATCTCCTGACCTCAAACAATCTGCCTGCCTTCGCCTCCCAAAGTGCTGGGACTACAGGTGTGAGCCACCATGCCTGGCCCACTTTGTGGTTTCATAAGGCATAACTCGCATATGTCATTTGAACCACCAAGCGTGCTATGAAGTAAACTTTACTGCAACCACCATTCTACAAATGAGGAAAATGAGGCTCAGAGAGGCTCCATGGTATGCCCAAGGTCACCAGGCCAATGAGTGGTGACATCAGAGAAGGAACTCAGGTCTGCCTTTCTTTCCTCTATGTTTGCTGGAACCTCGGGCTCCTGGTAATCTGTGGGAAAAGATTCCAGTTTCTTTGGGAGGGAAGGTCATTGAAACACTAGGTCTTTGCTGCAAGAGCCTTTTTCATGGGGCTTGAGGAGCCAAGGAAAGAGAGATTCATGAACTCTGCACCACTCAAGAGGAACTTTAATTGAACAATGTTTCTCAGAGGTGGCCAGGGAAAGGCTGTGCTGGTGGCTCAGTTTCTGTCCAATCAGAAACTCGTTCCTCTCTTCCTGCCATCGGAGGCCTTGGGCCTTGAGATCACCTATGGCAACATGGCTTCCCTGCTCAGGGTCACGTCCTCATGTGCAAGCGTGGAGAAGCAGCATGTTCACGCATCGACTCAAACTCCTCCGCTCATTCACCCATATTCATTTGTCAGTGACCCAATAAGGCTGGCACTTGCAAGGCTCTGGAACAGAACCCAAAGGAAGCAGCGAGCATCTAAATAGAGGCCTGCGATATGGGATAAGCCTTCCGGCAGAGAGCTGGGCAGATCTGTGCGACCGTCAAGGCTATGGGTGTGAGTATCTTTGTGACAGAAGAAAGCTCTGTATTCACATCGGTATCCCTGAGTTATAAAACCATCACTGTTTCGGAAGCAAAAGGCATGTTCTTCCACGTGTCCTATGAAAAGATGTTGAAGTGCCACCTGTCAACACCCACTGAATGTTTAAAGATCCTACAGCCAGCTGTGCCAAGGCGAGGATTCCATCCACACCTTCTCAGAGCACCATGGGTTGAAATAATGCTTTCTGATCCAAAGGTGGGGCTTCCAGGGGAGCATGTTAGTGTTCTTGTCACAGGTGATGCTGGCATCATGTGGCAGTCTCCCTCCCCCAGATAGGCATCCCAGATCTTCAGGGAGAGGGCATTGTGGCCAGGACTCTAGCCTGGCTTTGGCATCAAACCTAAAATCTGGACATGCATGTCTAGTGCTCTCCTGGAGGGCAGAGCCGCGTAAGTGTGTGTTGCAGCCACCAGTATCCTGTTAGAAGCCCTGCTCCCTGCACGCCAAGTTCAGGAGAGATGGCCACCTGTGAGTCGAAAGCAGACAACGATTTTCAGGTCCAGGAGCTTATTTCTCAAGTCCTCTCAAAAAGCTGTTTTTACTCACAACACTTCTGACACCAAATGCGCGAATTGTTTCTTCTTCCTTTTTTTTTTTTTTCCCCCCTTACATCAACCAATTCTCCAACCTTTCAAACACCAGCTGGGTGTTCAAGAATTCAATTCAATTCCATTCTGATACTTACTACCTAGAGTTAGGGCAAACCTCAGCACTTAAAAGTCTCAGTCCCACAAGACTGCTTCCTTTCTGGATCTCTGGCTGCAACTCTCAGGCCTCCTGTACTTTAAATGAACTGGCTATAAACAGGGGATTTCCATGACCCCCATCTTCATGCTCAGTAATTTCTGGAATGGCGCACAGAACTCAGGAACACACTTTACTGACTGTCGCCAGTTTATTATAAAGGAGAAAACCCAGGAACAGTCAAATGGAATAGATGCACAGGGCAACGTATGGAGAGTAGGGAGCATGGAGCTTCTGTGCTCTCTCTGGATGGTGGTAGAAACTTAATTGCCAATGCACCATCCTCCCAGGGCCTCCACATGCTCTCCAGACCAGAAGCTCTCTGACTACCACCCTCCATTGTTTAGGGGTTTTTGTAGAGTTTTCATGACCTCAGGTGATCTGTCCCCCTTGGCCTCCCAAAGTGCTGGGACTACAGACATGAACCACCATGCCCAGCCACCTGAGGTCAGGAGTTTGAGATCAGCCTGGCCAACATGGTGAAACCCCATCTCTACTAAAAATACAAAAAATTATCTAGGAATGGTGGCGTGCATCTGTAATCGCAGCTACTTGGGAGGCTGAGGCATGAGAATCACTTGACCCCGGGAGGCGGAGATTGCAGTGAGCCAAAATTGCGCCACGGCACTCCAGCCTGGGAGACGGAGCAAGACTCCATCACAAAATACAAAAAGAAGAAGAAGAAGGAGAAGGAGAAAGGAGAAGGGAGAAAGGAGAAAGGAGGAAGAAGGAAGAAAAAGAAGGAAGAAGAAGAAAGAGTTTTCATCATATCAGCCTGATGGATTATTAACTCAAGCTCCAGCTCCTGTCCTGTCCCTGGACGCTGCAGGAGATGGTAAAAGTTCCAGGCCTCTACTCAAGCCTTCATCTTTCTGGCAACTGCCCCATTGTGAAGGTATCTAAGGGCTCACCAAGAATTGTTTCCTTAGCACAAAAGATGCTCCTATCACCCAGAAAATTCCAAGGATTTAGGAGTTCTGTGTCAGGAACCAGGGACAAAGACCAAAAATCTATTTCTTATAGTCCCATACTCTCAACCCACTGGCTCTGACAGGTTCCCTCTCCACATGGACCAGAGACACCCACCTCTGTGCCACCCTGAACATCACAGAGTGGGGCCTAAATATTCCTTATCATGCATGATCAGTCCCAGGTCCTCAAGCCACACCATGAGGGAGTCATTGCTGCTGTGTTCTTGTCACAGTGATGAAGACGTGGCACGCACACCAAAAGGCAGGTCACCCCCTGGCAGCTGCCGCACAGGGAGGCTCCCTGCTGCTCTGCAGGCTCCTGGATCACCATCTCATCTGGACACAGACTTCTCCAGACGCTGCACTGGCAATTTGAATTCTACCACCACCCGAGAGGCAATGACAGGAAACATTCCTGCAAGCTTTGGAACCAGGGGTTAGGCAGGCTTCCAGTGGAATATCACATGACGGGTTGCTCTGTCAAAACCCTCGACTAATTCATTGGATTTTTTTTCTAAAGCAGTGAGAGTGGGTTAACAACAGATCTGATCATCTAGACGCTCTCCAACCCCGGCACAGGCATCATCTACCCACTTGAGTTTAAAGGCCCGGAAAGCTGCAGGAGGTGGCTCCCAGCTGAATTTCCACGGAACCTGGTCTGCACAAAAGGAGACAGAAAGCAAACCTGAGCTGGCGAAAGGCAGACAGACTCGCGGCTCTCTCCCTTTCCCCACATATGGCCCACATCCTCCCTGTATCATGGGAGGTGGGACCCATCAGCGGTGCGTTTATTTTACGACTGACAAAGAACAAAGGAGCCTTTTCAAAAGTTTTGGGAGCCCATGGATTCAGGCCAAGCTCTGATTACAGTGCGTGTTTATTCTTAAAGTGTCCAGATAAAGAATTCATAATTTTACCCATAAGGACGGACAAAAAGCAAGTTGTCCCCAGTCTATGGTACGCAGGGTAGCAGAGAGCTGCTATAAAACCAGAAAAAAGCCCACAGATGACTCACCCAGCTGAGGAAGGTAAACACATTTATTGTCTTTCCTTTTTTTTTTTTTTTTTTCCCAATGCTGGTACTTCTGTCTCTTTGCGCCAATGAGACGGGTAACGTTTTAATTAGGACGCTCACTTGTCTTCACTTTTCAAGACAGGTGGGGGAGGATGGTGGTGTTTGGATAATTGAATCCATAACTCCTGTGGTTATAAGTGTGCACAACTAATCAAGGAGAGTGTGTGTGCTTGAGAGAGAGAGAGAGGG
>NW_012101310.1:3105300-3110462 GCF_000951045.1 Mandrillus leucophaeus | reverse complement strand
TCCACATCCCGTGGACAGGCAGATCAGCCTGGGAGAGTTAGTGCACAGATGTTTCTCCCTGCAGGCTCCCAGATGGGGGGATGTGACTCTCACCTCAAGGAATGCAGCCAGTTCTTATAAGCAAAACATCCACTCGCGTTTCTAACTTCGGCTATCTGTGGCTGGCTAGAACTTCAAATCTGCTATTTTCCAAGACTGTACATATCCAAGAATGACTTCATGTTGCCACTATACGTGAGATACTTTGTCTTGGCATGAGGTTCCTGGCTCACAAGCACTCAGAAAAGTCAGGCGCTTCCCCACTGTCTCTGGTCCTTGATACCAGACCGAAGACGAAGGCCAACCTAAATTTTATTCATCTGACTATACAATAATTTTTAAATTATCTCAAACATCTGGATACTTACTACATTTTTTTTTCTTTGCTTGTATATGCTGGTCATTTGGCAAGGTGCTTCACGCATGGATCTTTTACTTTTGTTTTTGCCTATTAGGAACAGCACCCTTTTAATTTGGACCCCAGGGAAGCTCAGGGAAGGTGATTTGTCTGCATTTTTGATTAGGACACCTCAAAATTTGTAGATTTTCTTCAGGAACAGGTCTAATTTTAGTCTTTTCCCTGTGTTTCCTACCTATAATCTTCTCTCTCTCTCTCTCTCTCTCACTCACTCTCTTTCTCTCTCTCTCTCTCTCTCTCTCTAGCATTACTCTCAGAATTTCAGAAAACGTTCCCAATTTGCCATCCTTATTACTGACTAGCCTTTGCTTGATGTCAGCTCTACCCTTTCCTTGCCCTGCCATCACCTAGCACAGATGGAACAGATGTGAGTCTGCCTGGAAGCCCTAACATTGGTAAATCTCATCAGCCTCTCTCCAGAGCAATGCTGTTCAGTCCGGTGGTCCAGGTGGGTTGTCTCCCCCTCCTCCAAGCCCCTGGTGGCAACCACGTGACCATGGTCTGGTTAATCAGAGTACTTCATCCCACTGAAGCCGGTTCAGATATGAGCCAATCCAAGACAGGTCAACCAGAACCCGGGAACATTTGCTAGAAGTAGAAGGAAAGGCTTTGCTTCCCTCTGGGATACTAAGCTGTAAGGATGATGCAAGTTGGGACTTGCTGGGGGCCATATTCTACTCATATAGAAAGCCTTATTCTACTCATATGGAAAGCCGTATTCTATGCACATGGCTGTATTCTACTCAAAGCTGTATCTACTCAAAGCCGTATTCTACTCATATAGCTGTATTCTACTCACATGGAAAGCCTTCCCAAGAATGAAATTAAGGCAAATAGAAAGACAAGGGGGAGAGGGAGGGAGGGAGGGAGAGAAGGAGAGAGAGAGAGAGACAGAGGAAAGCATCACTGCAGCACCTTGATCCAGGTGTGCTTGAGCATATTACACATAATGAGCCAATGCTTCCTTCTTTCACATAACCTATTTTAAGTCGATTTTCTCTACCCTACAATGGCTAAGAACCCAGACCAGGACAGCTGGTTCTGCTGGACCTTGCTGGGATCTTCTCCTGTCCCCTCCAACTGGTTCTTGCAGATCTGCTTAATAGAAACCACATAGGGAAAGCTGTAATGCCCAGTATATTTGTTCCCAAAGCTCTCCCAAACTCTACCCTTACCTAAAATGTTTTACTTGCATGGAGACTCTGCCTGCCAAGATGCACTGTGCCACCACCCATCTCTCCACCCCATCCCCTTCCTATTTTCTGGAGTTTGCAGGGAAGAATTGGGAAGGGAAGGGCCAAAAATGTATCAATTGAAGAGAAGATGAATGCCCAGTTATCTGGAAACTATGCTTCTCAGTGGAAAGTCACTGAGATAACAGTAAATGGTAACCCTACCCCATGCACATTAATTCCACAAATCTGATGCTGATTTACATGTTTAAGATAGAGATGTAATGACGTCGGAATTAGTAAAAATATCTCCAAGATTCTGACAGCAGCTTAACCCGCGGTGTCCGTGTTCAACAGTCCATGAGCAGCTGTTCTTCTTTCTGCCTTCATAGGTCACTTGATGGGAAACGGGAAGAGGCTACACCAGGGCTACTAGCTAGGCAGACAGCATTTAAAGCAGGAAGCCCTGCCACCTTTTCTTTATTCCCTCTTTGAATACAGGCAATTGCAATCTTAACACCTGCTGACTGTAATAACTTAGAGGCTAAGATGAGTCAACGTGCCTGCATGGATGTCCTGAACATCCACTGAGTACTATTTATTAAAGCATTGTTTTGATTTATCGTTATCATCATTATCACCATTGTTACTAGCAGCAGAAGCACATTCAAGCACGGGGCCTTTACATCAATGCGCCCTCTGCCTCACAGCAGATGTGCCCACAGCACACTCCCTCCCTTCATTCAGCTCCTTACCGAAAACCTCACCTCCTTAGAGATGACTCCACCTAAGGGGCACCCTTTTCCTCCCTCTCCATTTTCCCCGTCCCTGGTTTTCTTTGTTTCTTCATCATACTTTCCTCTACCTGACCTACTTCATATTTATTCTTTTCGTTCGGGTATTGTCTCTCTCTCTCCTCAGAATGTAAGATCCACAAGAGAAACGCTGTTTTGTTACTTGTAGTTTTTGTTGGGATATTTGCTAAAAGACTCTTGGTGACTGTATTAGACGTAACAACACACACATGCAATTTACTGATTATTTCCTACATACCAGGCACCGTTCCAAGTACTTTAGATGTATTAACTCAGTTAATGCTCAAGAAAACCCTGGAAGATAAGCACCATTCCCATTCCCATTTTTTGGATGGAGAAACCAAGGTACAAGAAGGTTAATGAAGCTGCCTGTGGTTCTGCAACCAGTAAATGTCAGAAAGAGGCTCTGAATGCTTCCAAGGCTAGACCCAGAGCTGTGGCTCCTAATCACCCCACCACATACAAAGCAATCGCTAGGGAAAAGTTCTCTCATCGCCCCTGTTCGCTGCTGGTGGGACCGAAGCCCACAGAGGTGGGAAAACATTGCACTAAGGTCACAGGGCTGAGAACCTGCAGTCATGTGGCCGGAGTCCAGGACCCAATTTCCTCCCCAATATGCTGTACTCATTTCTAGTTCATTTGTTGCCTTGACATAGTTTTTATATCTCCATTTGATAGATGCAGAAATTGAGGGTTAAAAGACCACGCTGGGTTTCACAACTAGTAACTGCCGAAGGAATAAACTGTATGTGTCACGCAAAGAGTGAATGAATTTGTATTTATGAAAAAATATATACATTTTTTGATTTAACAAAATTGTGTGTGTGTATCTACGAGAGAGAGAGAGAGAGAGAGAGAGAGAGAGAGAAATGCTTCTGAATGGGGAAGCTTTAACTTAAACTGTCTTTTGTCGGCAGTTTAAACCTCTTTCCTTCAGTGTTTTTCTTTTCTGTTTGTTTTGTTTTGTTTTTTGTTTTTTTGAGATAGAGTCTCACTCTGCTGCCCAGGCTGGAGTGCAGTGGCACAGTCTCGGCTCACTGCAACCTCCACCTCCCGGGTTCAAGCGATTCTCCTGCCTCACCCTCCCAAGCAGCTGGGAATACAGGCACCTGCCACCACGCCCAGCTAATTTTGGTATTTTTAGTAGAGACGGGTTTTTGCCCTGTTGGCCAGTCTGGTATCGAACTCCTGGCCTCAAGTGAGGCCACCCACCTTGGCCTCCCAAAGTGCTGGGTCCTTCAGTATTACTGAATTTATATTGGATTTATCACTGGCACTACTAGAAAAGATTTTACCAATAAAGTAGATAGAGCTTCTTTTCTCTCCTTTTCTTAGAAGAGTCCTAAGGCCTCTCTACGCTAACCACAAGAGAATATTTTGGTCCCACCTTCTCATCTCTCTGATGATAACACCAGTCCTTGGGGAAGGGATATGACTTGCCCAAGGTCATTTGGTTAGTGAGCAGCAGAAACCCCCCATCATGGTGATCTTTTGAAATCAGACCAACTCAGACGTCAGGTTGTTCCAGATTAATGTGTATTCATGGTATGCAACCTAGGAAGAATCCTTTTATCCCGGATGAATTTGGAAATGACAAAATAGTTACAGAGAGAGAAAGAGAAAGAGAGAATGCTTCTGAATGGGGAAACTTAAACTGTCTTTTGTCAGGAGTTTAAACCTCTTTCCTTCACTGTTTTTTTGTTCTGTTGTGTTTTTGTTTTTTGATTTTTTTTTTTTTTTTTTTTTTTTTTTTTTTTTTTTTTTTTGAGATGGAGTCTCACTCTGCAACCTTCTGCAACCTCCGCCTCCTGGGTTCTGCACCATAAATGTCAAACACTAGGTTTTTAGACTCATCGATCCTCAACAGCATTTATTTGGACATCAGTCTCTATCAGATAGTTCCCTTAAACTTTATAGGAGTATTCCAACCCTAGGGTTCCTCCCACTCCACCCGGAGGGTTAACATGTCCACAGAGTTCAAGAGCAAGGACATAATGGACATTGAAGATGTCCTCTGTACTATTTCATTTGCTATTTCAGAATCTCATTGTCTTAGAAGTTTCCCTTAAGTCCTACATTGCTGGGCATGTGGTAAGATAATCCAGGCTGCTTTCTCCTTGACAGGGGACTCCCTACTCTGGGACGTTGGGAGAGGAAAGCATGGACCAGGGGAAGAGGCCTGCCTATATCCTCAACCTAAGTGGATCAGTGGACTGACGAGTGATTCAGTCTATGCCGCCAAGGACAAAAGATTTCACACAGAGGTCTGGATACAAAAACTTTGCATCATCCTCAATGTGCATGTGCTGAAATGTCCTCTGAGCACATCTCCCTCTGGAGCCAATTAACGGTGTTAGACAGATGGTCTAGGATTCGGAAGGTTGAGGCGCTGGCCAAATATGGTGCCATGTCATTATGAATGGTTGAGTAAATGAGCTTGGCCCCAACCCCAAGACTACTCTGTTGCTGACTGACCGTAGAATTCACTGCCTATTGGTTCCCTCTTCTCATTTACATCATTGACAGTTTAGAACCCACAATACTACAACACACACACGTGAATGCTCACAGGATTCTGAGTGCCCTGGAAGAAGGAGTGAACAAAGGCTGCACGTTTCTTTAGAGGGGAGTAGAGAAAGCAGCTGACCTCTGCTGCCTTCCTTGACCTTGCCCTACATCCCCATATTTAGGGCTTTTTTTTTTCTTTTTTTTCTTTTT
>NW_012101310.1:3098005-3105185 GCF_000951045.1 Mandrillus leucophaeus | reverse complement strand
GAGTAGCTGGGACTACAGGTGCCTGCCACCACGCCCGGCTGATTTTTTGTATTTTTAGTAGGGACGGGGTTTCACCGTGTTAGCCAGGATGGTCTCCATCTCCTGACCTCGTGATCCACCTGCCTTGGCCTCCCAAAGTGCTGGGATTACAGGCATGAGCCACTGTGCCCGGCCTTTAGGGCCTTTAATACTGCATTGCAGGGTCACCCAGTCCCTGAATCAACAAGTCTTTTGGGGTCAGGGAGGAGCATATTGGACATTGGCTGTCCCCATTATTGTTTTTTTGGCATTGTTAACTAGAGATTGCATATAATCATAGGCTTTCAAAGCAGGAAAGACTTAGGGATCAGCTAAGCCAACCTCTTCATTGTACCACTGAGAAAGTTAAGTCCAGGGAGGAAGTAATGTTTCTCACTTTAGCTACCCAAATCGATGTCTCTTGACATCAAGCCTTTTTTTTTAAAACATGGCACACTTTCCTGAAATTATTTTGCTTCTCTAGACTACAAAACATGAAAGTAGATGGGGAAGATTTATTGCCATTTCACTTCCTGATGCTGTCTTTTTTGAAAGACAAATGTTTCTTTCCCCTTATTGTTTTGGGATATAGGCTTCCTGCACCAAAAATGGGCTTGATTCCATTTGCTGTTGTGAAGCTCGCTTTCACCTAAAGGTTGTCAGTGCCCCGGAATTAGGGGCTGGAATTCCAGATGGAGCTGGACAAGGAGATGGCCATTTCTGGGTCACCCAGCTGCCCAATGCCCTCGGGTAGCCGCAGCAGCGGGGAGGGTAACCTAGTTTGCTTAGGAAATATTGCAGATGTCCCAGTTTATCCGATGCAGTCCTAGAAAAGTATTGGCACTGTCCTGTTTCTAGAGCTCGTGCCGTTCAACCTGCCAAAGCCTCACTGCCCCTTCAGCCTGATGAACTGAAACACAGAGGCCAGCATCCCTGCTCCTGCTCCACTTTTGGGCATGCCTCGATGTGCCCCCAACTTCACCATTTCCATTTGGGGTGATCCTCGACTGGATCAAGGCTCTCCTGACATGTCAAGGCTGCCATTTGAGAATAATGGCACATTTCTCAGGACGATCTTCATGGACATTTGACCCGTTCTGTGTAAGAAACTGGAGCCAGAAGCTAGGATGTCACCATTTGCTTGGTTGTGAGGAGCAAAATTGGCAAAAGGAAGATCTAGGGCAGAACCAGTGAGGTGGGGAGGGCACAGGGACCAGGTAGGCAGGTGACTGGAGACCCTGCCCTCACTATGCTACTACTGAGTCAGGTCACTTTGGATATCTTCAATCACCACTCTGTGACTTTCAGCTTCCTAACTGTGCACTAAGAAGACCAAAGTATAACAGGTCGGATGACATGGAATAGTAGTTTGAGATTTTAAAGTAAACCTAGAAGCCACACCTCACAGATCTCCAACATACAGTTCCAGATTCTCCAGCTTGAACTTAGAGGCTTGAAGAAAAATCACAGGAGGGTCTTGAGGAGTTGGGGATGAAGGGGAGGATTATGGCTGGCATGGCCTCTACTCTCCACTGCCACCCCCAATCTGGAGCACAACTGTGTTCTCCAGCCCCGATACCCTGCCTACCACCCAAGGTCCATTTACAGATTTCCCTGAAGGAAAAGAGCTTCTACTATCCAGGACGCTATTGGCACTTTCCCATGAGTTCCATGAGGTCAGGGGCCCTGTCTGTTTTGACTTACCAAGTATCCCCTGTGCCTAGCACAGGCCACAGCCCTCAGGCAGTGCTCAAGAGTTACTGGATGAATAAATAAATAGGAGTTCCTTCTTCTTCTGTTCATGCCAAAGACAGCTCACAGATAATTTTCTTTCTAAATGCTGTGTTACGGGGGAAAGGAAGAGTGTCATCGACAGGAAAAGGATTGGAAAGTCTTCCCTTGTGTATGGGCATCAGATTCGACAGCCTACATGTGCCAGTCTGACACACTTGCATGAATCTTTGATAAGATGAAAACCCGGCACCAAAGCTGAGAAGAGCTGCAGATGGACGGGAAATATTCCCAAGAGATTCGGGGCCAGAAACTTAGAAATGTGGGCCTTCTTGGGTTATCACTTCCATGAAATAGGGGTGCATATACTGCTGGGTGTACACGCTGAGATGTTAAGGGCTCCCTCGATCATTTTATTTGTTATAGCCCTCCTTCTGCATTTGACATTTTGAGATCTGGGATCCAGATTTCAAGCTGCAGCAAAAAGTAAATGAAACATAAGTGCTTTGTATCATATGTAAATTATATCTCAATAAAGCTGTTTACAAAAGCAAAAGAGGCTCAAGTACAGCTGAGACTGTGGATGAGGGGACTACACCCATGCTGAGGTCCCTGTAGCATAAGGGAAGAAAAGGGGTCATTGGCGTGCTGCAGCCTGGACCGGGAGAGCAAAGCCTACAGGTTGAAGTCCCAGCTCGACCACGAAGTATCATGTATCATGTATTGTTATTATTTTATTTATTCGTTTATGAGACAGAGTCTTGCTCTGTTGCCCAGGCTGGAGTGCAATGGCGCGATCTCGGCTCACTGCAACCTCTGCCTTCCAGGTTCAAGCGATTCTCCTGCCTCAGCCTCCCGAGTAGCTGGGATTACAGGCATGCACCACCATGTCCAGCTAATTTTGTATTTTTAGTAGAGACGGGGTTTCTCCACGTTGGTCAGGCTGGTCTTGAACTCCCAACGTCAGGTGATCCACCCACCTCGGCCTCCCAAAGTGCTGGGATTACAGGCGGGAGCCACCGCGCCCGGCCCATGTATTATTATTATATGTATCTGATTGTTATGAGGACGGTGACCTTGAACAATCCTTTCTCTCTGTCTCAGGTTCCTTATTTGTATCATAAAGGAAGCTGGATGAGATGAGAGCCAGCTTTCTATTATTCTTTGGTTTGGGAATTATTTTAAGACAAGCTAATGAAGTTTAGATAAAATTAGAACGATGTGAGATTTAAAGAACTCACCCTGTTCTCAGTGATAGATTAAGGAACAGAATGGAATTCCACGTTCTTTTGTGAACTTGCTTGCTGAAGGACTTGTGAAACATTTGGTCCTGTGGGCATAGGATGGGAAGACTAGTTAACCTGACCCGAAAAGAATTTTTCAAGAAACTAATGTCAGTGAATCACTCCTTTCTTCCCCTAGTTTAACTCTTTCTTTCTCTCGAACTTCAAACCTTAGGGAACCCTTAAATTCTAAAGAAAAATCTCAAAATTTTCTTCTCAAATAAGCACCCTACTGACACCCACTCTTCCATCTCCCACTCAACGCAGCCTTTAAAGAATGAATGTAGTTCCACATTTCTTTTGTAGGAGCCTGAAGATACTTGATAAATGCACTCAAATAGAAATCCAGCATTTCACATTCAGATCAACCCATGTGTGCATACAAGAAATTCTCCAACATGGATCAAATATACTGAATTAGTACCCCTAAGAAAAGAATGATTTTTTGCAAATTAATTAATACAAGTTAGGTTTTTGATTCTAGTATAACTAAAAAGGAATTGTATGCCAGTATCTCAAGTACTCAGCATGTCCTTCACAACTTTTCTGTAAATCTCATACTGTTCTAAGTTAAGATTATTTTAAGAGAAAAATCATAGGAACTCAAAGATACAGATAACATTTAAAAATTAAGGGCAAGGCAAAAGAGATGTTTTCAGATAAACACAAGTTAAGAGAATCTATCACCAGCAGATTCACTCTGTAAGAAATTGTAAAGAAATTTCTTTCTACTAAATGGAAATAAAGCCAAGGGGAAACCGGAATATCTAGGTGAGGAAAACAAGTCCTGGAAGTGGTAAATATCTAGATAAATACAAAAAACTGGTTTTCTTTCTTTTTTTAAATTCTTTAATTGATTGAAAAAAAGGTGAAACAATGTGGAGTGGGGCTTAGAACATACGTAAGAGTAAAACTTATGTCACCAATAGACAAAGGATGGAAGCGATATAAGAAGGATAATATTGCTGAAAAAACCTTACATTGTACATGAAAATAATGTTAACTCATAGTAATGGTAGATACTGATACATTAAAGAGACATAATCCCTAGAGCAACCACAAAAAGAGTTGTTTGAATTTAAACAACTTAAGTTTTAAATTACTTTAAAAGCCTATAGAAGAGGGGTGTCCAATCTTTTGGCTTTCCTGGGCTGCAATGGAAGAAGAATAATTGTCTTGAGCCACACATAAAATACACTAACACTAACAATAGCTGATGAGCTGGGGAAAAAAATCACAAAAAACTCTCAATGTTTTAAGAGAGTTTAGGAATTTGTGTTGGACCGCATTCAAAGCCGTCCTGGGCTTCATGCAGCCTGTAGGTCACAGGTTGGACAAGCTTGTTATAGAAGAAATGGAATCCAAGCAAAGAACAAAACAACAACAGAAGTAAAAACTTGATTAGCCTAAAAAGGATCAACAAAGAAACAAAAAACCGAGGGACCAGCTAGAAAACAAATAACAAGATAGTAGATTTAAATTCAACTATATAAATAATTACATTAGATACAAGTTGAGTAAAACAGTGCAATTAAAAGGCAAGGACTGTGAGACTAGCTACAAAAACAAGACCTATCTATATGCTTTTGTAAATTGCTGCTTTTTAAAAATAAAGTCACAGACAAGCTGCCAGTTGAAGGATGCAAATAATCTACCATGCAAAATCTCAAATCCCTGACCAATATTGTTGGTTGCCAATCCAGAATTCATTCTCATTGCTTTTCTTGTTTGCCTGCCTTTCCTAAAGAAGATGGAAATGTTAACCATTCACTGTACTCGCCTCTCTTGCAGCTAAGAGTGGCCATATAATCTAGTTCTGGGGTAGAGATGTGAACAGAAATTTCCCAACACTGCATTAGCTTTCCTGATACATATGATACATATAGCTAAAATCCTATATCTCCATTAACCCTACCTTGACTATAAAAGTGATACATGGCGCTATCGTAGATATCTTGTGACATGAGGATCAAGGCCAATACAATGACAAAGATGCTGGCTAGTATATCACTGAGCTGCTTCATAAACACTTCATCCCTCTTATTTGGTGAGAAAAATATATGCCACTTTGTTCATGTGATATTAAGTAGGTATTTAGTGTTTTAAAACAGCAATCCAAATTTCTAAGTTTCATACAGACATGAAAGAGCATTTTCTTGAATCTACATCTATATATGATCTGTCTGGCATCACATTTCCCACCCTGCATTACACTCAGATGATACATTTTCACAAAATTATGATTCTTTGGAGAACAAGGTATGTCACACTCATATATGAGTTCTCTGCCTCCTGAAGGCATTATTATGTCACGCAAAAGAAGAGGGTGGGGATTCTAAAAATGAGTGCTTCTCACAGATGTCCCTTTAGTTGCCTATGTTTTGCTCCTGCTGCTGCTGCTCCTCTTCCTCCTTGGTTTCTTTCTTTCTTTCATTTTCTTTCTTTTTCTCTCTCTCTCTTTTTTTTTTTTTTTTTTGATGGAGTTTTGCTTTTGTTGCCTAGGCTGGAGTGCAATGGCACAATTTCAGCTCACTCCAACCTCCACCTCCCGAGTTCAAACGATTCTCCTGCCTCAACCTCCTGAGTAGCTGGGATTACAGGTGCCCACCACCACACCCAGCTAATTTTTGTATTTTTAGTCGAGACAGGAGTTCACCATGTTAGCCAGGCTGGTCTCGAACTCCTGACCTCGTGATCCGCCCACCTCAGCCTCCTAAAGTGCTGGGATTACAGGCGTGAGCCACCGCACCCAGCCTCTTCTCTCTCTCTTATACCAGCCCCGACCCCCATGCATAAACACCAGGGAATTACACACTGGGGAATTAAGACCTATTACTTCCCAATTTCTCTGAAACAGCTTATTTGTCACTTGATTGTTAAGCATCAAAGATATCTACAATATACCCAAAAGAGTCGAGATACAACTAAGGTTCAGAATAGTTTTCTTCACTATGTCCACATAAATCATTGAAAATATTTACTTAAGAAATAGAAGACTTCTGCTCCAACAGCCTACATTAATTTCCTCATTCCCTGAATGCCAGTTCATGTATTAAACATGAAGTATTTACTATATTTCAGAACCCTAGGGACACAAAAAGGAAACAGCCACTGATTTTCTCTTTCAAATGCTTTAGAACTTTTCCAAATTCTTGTCTTCTAGTTTTCTTTTTAAGCAATCTGCTGTCATAATTGTTTTAACACTGCAGTACTGTGACCTTTCTACACGTACTTTCCACGTTACTTAACCGAATTGATAAGAAAAAGAACAGAAACCTCCTCATGTCTGTCTCCAATGACTAGCAACGTAGTTCTTACTTCATGTTAGCTAAACATTTTAAGGAACTGGATACATTTTGAATAGTGTTTATATCCTCAAAAAGGGGGAAATAGAAGAATCTGAATAATCATAAAGCTATTATGTTACCATTTTCCTTCAATTTGTAAAAGAAAGCTAGTCAAATATGACTTATTTAGATGGTTAGAGTACTAATTTTAAAAGTAAAGCAATCCACATTTGCAACTCTTCAAGGAGAACAGCAGCATGAAAAAGATGTATCAGAGGGAACCAACTAAAGAATCCCTGAAAGTAGAGTGAACTCAAGAAACAGAAAACACCTTTAAAACAAGTAAAATTAGTTTTTTCAGAGACCTTTGAGAGATTATTATACCAGACACAACCATACACTCTTATTAATAAGAAATACAGTCCAGGTGTGGTGACTCACAGCCATAATCTCAGCACTTTGGGAGGCAGAGGCAGGTGCATCACCTGAGGTCAGGAGTTCAAGACTAGCCTGGCCAACATGGTGAAACCCCATCTCCACTAAAAATACAAAAATTAGTCAGGTATGGTGGCACATGTCTGTAATCCCAGCTACTTGGGAGGCTGAGGCAGGAGAATCGATTGAACCTGGGAGGTGGAGGTTGCAGTGAGCAAGATCATGCCTTTACACTCCAGCCTGGGCAACAGAGTGAGACTCCACCTCAAGGAAAAAAAGGAAGAGGAAGAGGAAGAGGAAGAGGAAGAAGAAGAAAAAAGAAGAAGAAAGAAGAAAGAAGAAAGAAGAAAGAAGAAAGAAGAAGAAGAAGAAGAAGAAGAAGAAGAAGAAGAAGAAGAAGAAGAAGAAGAAGAAGAAGAAGAAGAA
>NW_012101310.1:3074980-3097955 GCF_000951045.1 Mandrillus leucophaeus | reverse complement strand
AAATAATAATAATAATAATACAGGTCTTAGAAAATAAAATATAATAAAGACAAAAACCAGTGAAGAGTTGGATACTAGAATAGATCAGGTTGAAGTACAAATTAGTAGACTCTAGCCAAAAGGATAACAGATCCAAATTGAGAGAGAAAAGTTAAAAGCCACTGCAGATAGTTTGAGCAAAATCGAATATCCTTCTAATGAGAATTCTAGGAGCAGAGAAAGAAAAGGACGGAATGAAAAAAATCCAAAATCACTTACATAATGAAGACACTGAATACCTTATGAAGATATTCGTCATTTATTCCTCCAAAAATTCAAGCATTTAATAGACATTTATCGAATGCAAAGGACGATGGTAGGTACTGCATATGCAATGAGGTACAAAAGCAGACACAGTCCCTGCTCTCATAGAGCTTACGGTAGTAGGAAAAATAGATATTATACCCAAACACATATGTACATACATAAAATGCACTTCTGCCGTTCTGGTAAGAGCAACCAGGAACCAGTAAATGGCGTTATAGTACATAAAATATATATACATAAAATGCACTTCTGCCGTTCTGATAAGAGCAACCAGGAACCAGTAAATGGCAAGCCAGGAGGGTGCCCAGGCAGCAAGTCAGGGAAGCAGTGGTCAGGTTCACATTGAAAGGGCCTCCTAGGGTGTGGCGGATGGTACATGTGAAGATAGCATTCTAAGAAGAGGGAACAGCTTGTACAAAGGCCCTGTGGCTTGGTACATGAAGAAGCTAAAAGAGGCCTAGTGAGGTGGGAGCTCACAAGACAAGGAAATAAATGAAATATGTAAATCCCAAGTAGAAAAAGCAAACATTGCCAGTTTCCAAAAAGCAAGACTAAAGGCAGTTACAAGGAGAGATTAGTATTATGCTTCCCAGCTGCAAAACTAGGTGTCATAAAACAATGGAACAATGATTTTGAAGTGTTGAAGTTCAGATAATTTGAATCTAATTTCAACGTGCTAAAGAAGTAATGCTCCATTTTTTTCTTGTGATAATAGCACTGTGGTTATATTTTCAAAAAGTGCCTTTGTCTTTTTGCCTTTCAGAAATACATAAAAAATTTTACTATTTATGGATGAAATTATATGATGTCTGTGATTTGCTGCAAAATAATCCAATGCAGAAGTGTAATAATCCAGGTGGAATGGGTGGCAGGGACAGGTCAGATAAGCCAAGAATGGCTGAGGCATAAGTACAAAGGGTTTACCTTACCAATCTCCATATATCTGTATTTGTCTAAAATTTTGCTCTAATAAAAAAGTTAACAAAAAGAATTAAAATAATTATACCTAGAATAATAAAGAATTTTTTCAGAAATATAAACACTCATAGAATTTACCAACCAAATATTCAATCTGTTTTTAAAAAGGAAAGATGACTCTACCAAAATAGAAACAAAAATAAAAGCAAAAGAAATAAAGAAAGGAGGGAAGAAAGGAAGAAAAACACGCAGACAGACAGGCACCCAAGTAAGCAAGCCAAACAAAAACAAAGTCTAACAAAACAAAATCTAAATAATTATTTAAACTGCGATTGTGAAATGCAATTCAATTATTTTAAAAGAATTCCTAAGAAGTAAAAACAACCAACCAACCACTAAATATACATGTGTGTATTTAGGTATATATATATAAATAAAATGATACAGAAAAGCAGAAAAAGTACTGAACAAAGATAAACTATATGTTTATGATCAATAAGAAATCAGGACTATAAATATTAGGTAACAGACAATACAAGGCAAAAAAAAAAAAAGGATCAAAACAGATAAAAACAAATACTACATTTTGGTAAAAACGATAAACCAAAGTAAGCAATCATAAATTTTTTTGAATAAAAATAAAATACAATAGAGAAACATTTAAAGCAAAATTTAAGAAAATAAAAGAGAGTCTGGCAAAACTACAATTATGACAAAAGACATAACTAATTCACTAAGGTTTTTAAAATATAAAGCCAAATAATAAATAAGATATATAAATTATACACAAAACAGGTAGCCATATAAACGTAAAATATGTATTTTCCAAACATCTATAAAACATTTAGAAAAATCAGTCATTAAGCCAGAAAAAAGATATCAATAAGCCTCTCAATGTAGAAATGGTAACAAGAGCTCATTCTCAAATTAAAATATATGTTAGTGAGTAACAGCCAAAATAATAATTGTCTGGAATATTTTCTAATGTAAACATAAAAACTCTTCTAAGTAATTTTTATGTAAAAAAGGACATTGAGCTAAAATTACACATCATTTAAGAAATAATAAAACAAAATCCTGCTATATTTCAAAGTCTAGGTGACGTGGCCAAAGTCTAACTCAAAGAAAAAGTTACCACCTTATCTGCATTTGTGAGAAAATAAGAATGAACAACACTAAGTTAAGCCTACATAAAAGACAAGGATGGGCCAAGCGTGGTGACTCACGCACTTTGGGAGGCCAAGGTGGGTGGATCACTAGGTCAGGAGATCTAGACCATCCTGGCTAACACGGTAAAACCCCATCTCTCCTAAAAAATATAAAAAATTAGCCAGGCATGGTGACACGCACCTGTAATCCCCAATACTCGGGAGGCCGAGGCAGGAGAATCACTTGAACCCAGAAGGTAGAGGTTGCAGTGAGCCAAGAATGCACCACTGCATTCCAGCCTGGGCAACAGAGCAAGACTCCGCCTCAAAAAAAAAAAAAAAAAAAAAAAGGAGCGACAGAGAGAAGGATGGAACTAATAGAAATGCAAGGAGATTCCCATTGAATACAAGAAAAAAAAAAAGACCTGAAAATCACATCCAAACCTTGTTTACTGAAACACTGGGAAAACTGGTCTTAGCTAAAGAAAGTAAACTCACATGAGCGCACACAACATCAGGAATGGCACAGCAAAAGTAACAAGAGTTACTGTGAAAACTTTACAACTAATTTTTTTTTTTAAACTCTATGTTCAACTTTATATCAATAAATTCCAAACATTAGATAAACTAGACAAAATTAGCTCAGGATATAATGAAAATTAATGGGTCAGTAGCAATGAAGATAATGAGCAGGCAGGCAAAGAGCTACTTTACTCAAAATGCACCAGATCATCTGATGATGGAGTTTGATACCACTTTTAAATAACGCATATCACTTTTGTCATTTAAACCACTTCAGAGCATAAAAAATGGTTAACAAAAAATTCAGTGTTTTTTAAGTCTAGATGATAAAATGTCTTGTAACAAATATACGGGAAATCTCAGAACTCTATGTTTGGCTCTCATACCTAAACCAAACCAAATTTTGATGGGGAAAAATCTGAATAAAATGTTGGCAAACAAATTCTCAGTGTAGTAATACAATAAAGCATCAAGGCCAAGGTGAAATAATTCTAGGAATTCAGGGAAAGTTCAAGAATGGAAAATCAAAATACGTTATATAATTCATGACGTTAAAAAAAGAACTATCGTATGATCAAAGTGCAGAATAAGTTATTTTTTTAAAATCATTTTTTAAAATGTCAGTTTTGTAATCTGAAAAGTCACTTTTCAGTAAAAAGCCATTTTTTTGTAACCTGTAAAGATTAACTTAGTGATGAGTCCCAAAAGACATTTCTATAAGGGGTGCCTGTTACCACTATATTTCTCTTTTTTTAAAGAGGTCGGAATCAATGTAATAAGAAAAAAAGAGTAGGAGAAATGAATATTGAAATACAAGAGGCATAGCTGTCATTTTTTTGTAGGTGGTATGATAGTTTACTTATAAAATCCAAGGCAGTCAACTGAACCACTATTAAAACTAGTAAGAAAATTCAATAAAGTTACAGAAAAACACACAAAAATCAATAACTTTCCCACATACTAGCAAAATCCAATGAAAAATAACTCCATTTATTTAATAAGAAAAATGATAAAATGCCTTGTAATAAACACAAGAGGAGGATTGAAAACTGAAAATTTTGCCAAAGGGACAAGAAGGAAAATCTGAATAACTGAAAAGACATACTTCTGGATACAAAAACTCAAGATGTTTAAAATGTCAATTTACCCCACATTAAGCTGTGAATTCCATTCACGTCCCCTTAAAATATCATTGATTTATTTAAAAATAAAACTTGAACAAACTGATTCTAGAAGTCATAAAGAAAAGTGGATGCATATGAACAACCAGAAATATTTTGTGAAAGAATCTGATGAGGTGTGATTTACACTTCCAGACATCAAAATGGATCACAGAGCTCCAATTTAAAAAAATGAGCAAGGGCCAGGTGCGCTGGCACGCCCCTGTAGTTCCAGCACTTTGGGAGGCTGAGGCGGGTGGATCACCTGAGGTCAGGATTTCAAGATCAGCCTGGCCAATATGGTGAAACCCCATCTCTATTAAAAATACAAAAACAATTAGCCAGGCGTGGTGGTGGGTAGCTGTAATCCCAGCTACTTGGGAGGCTGAGGCAGGAGAATCCCTTGAGCCCGGCAGGCGGAGGTTGCAGTGAGCCGAGACTGCACCACTGCACTCAAGCCTGGGCAACAAGAGTTAGACTCCATCTCCAAAAACAAACAAAAAAGCAAAACAAAACAAAACAGTACGGAATGATGTAAAGGTACACAGTGAACATATATAACATATATATGTTCACGCACACATACATATATAAAAAACTTAGTTTCCTACCTTATTTACAGACCAAAGTAATTTACAGATTCATTTTAAAATCTAAGGGTTTTTTCTCCCAATATAGACATTGAAATTAAAAAAAACATGCAAGCATATTTTATAAATTTGCAGAGGGGAAGCTCTTCCTAATATGACAAAAATAAATTACTCGCCACCAATAAAGGAAAAAATGAACAAATCCAGCTTCATGAAAATTTAAAATGTTAATACTTTGAATCATGAAATAGGTTATAACCAACTGTGGAAAAATATTTGCAACTCTATATAGTAACCAAAATGTATCTATTTTCTAAAATACCCCTAAAGACCAATAAAGAAACAACAGAACAGTCTGTCAGTTTGGTCCACAGGGTTGTCAGTTACAGCAGCGCAAAGAGTTCAGTTTGGGACTCTCTGAGCTGTTCACTGAAATTATCACAACCCACTCTCTAGTTTCACTGACTTCCAGATACCTCTTTTGCCTCTCTACAGTCTATTCTATGCACAGTTGTAAAAGACTTTAGTATATCTTTATTTTCAATAGCATTACATCATTCTCTACCTAAAAACCTTCAGGGACCGGCCATCCAACTCTGGTCCTTCTCTCTCTCTCCGTCTTCATCTTCCTCATCTCTCCTCCAGCATCACCAGGCTATGGACTTGCTGGTCTTCCCTAATCTCCCTGAGTTCTCAGGAAGATAGCAGACATTGTTGCTGCTGTTTGGAAGGCTGGGCAACACCACCTCAATTTCCCCGTTCTCAGCTCACCCTGTTGACCTGGCTGACTCCTCCACAGCCTTCAAATTCCTGCTTAAATGCCACCTCCCCAGAGAGGACTTCCCAAAAGGTCACAATTAAAAGAGATGCCCCTTTTAATCTCTAGTTTAGCTTCCACATACAGTTCCCACCTTCATAGTTTGTTTCCAACTTGCAATAATTGTGTCTGTCTGACTACTTATTTCTGGATATCATGTCCCTAGAATACCTTTACTAGGACAGGGAAAATAATCCATCTTGTTCACTTTTCTATCCTTAGCAGCTAGAGGAATTCACAGTATGTAGAAGGGATTCAAAATATTGTTGAATTTAAAAAGGGGGGGGGAGAAAAATAATATGAATAAGCTATTCATAGAAGAAATATAAGTAGTATTAAACACATGAAAAGAAAAGCAAACTAAATAACAGTGAAATACAATTTTTAAAACTCTCTCAGATTGGAAAAATAGAAAAATTCTTAATATTCAGGGTTACGGAAGTTATAGAGAGAAGTGCACTATCAGATACTGCATAAGTATATACTAACCCAATAATTTTGGAGGCAGTTTGGCTTTTTGAAGTGGTGTGCTAGGATCAGATAGAATTGATTAGAACTGGCTTACAAGGGTCTGTAGTTAAATATTCAAGAATAGTTTTTAGAGGAGTTGGTAGCTTGAAATTGCCCATGGTGGGAATTTTTACACCAGGGAAACTGGCAAATGGTACAAATCAAATGGTTGCTGTTGTTTGTTTGACAGAGCTTATAAGCACATTAATGCCTTTACCTATAAAAAGAAAAAATGGGAATGATTTTGATCTAGCATTCTATACAAATTTTGCACAATTGTACAAGGAGAATACTTTTTTTAAAAAAAAAAATGGCAACCTGGATGCCTATATGTTCACTGGTAGGGGAATGATTTGACACATTCATTCCATATTATAAAATGGCCATTTAAAAAGAATTAAACAGAACTGTAGATACTGCCATAGCTTATTGCTGAATTAAAAAATTGTGAGGACACCTCTGATATTACTTCATTTTGACAAAACCATATATGCTTATATTGTTTTATATGTGTTTGGACAAGGTTTATTTGGATGATTTCTCTTAAAGGTAAGTGATCCCTTTGGACAACAAAGGAATCATTGATCTAGGAGTGAAAAAAGGGGTGGGTGGTATATTTTGCTTTTTATTCTATTCATTTATAGATGAAGTGCATTTTCAAAGAAACAGATATTATTTTCAGAAAAATACAATCTTAAGTGACTTTTGTATTAAAGCGGTAATCAAATTGACTAATTAAAAACCGTAACAAACAATGAGAATAATACATAGCAAAAATTACAAAATGTGGAAAGGGTTGTAATAAGAAGGAAATTCATAGCTTTTTATAATTTAATAATTAAAAAACATGATAATTAATTAAGCTCTCAACACAGTATATTAGATAATAAAACTTAGGGAAATGAAGAGAAAAGGATTAATGGATAAAAGTGGCAATTAATAAATTTAGAAAACATCAAAAAATAAATAATAAACTTATTTATTATTTAGTAATAAATAAGTCCCAAACTCAGTTCTGTGGAAAAAAAAAAAAAGTAAAGCGTTACAATTTCTGACATATTTATTTCATCAACAAAAGAAAAAATATCAGCTGGGTGTGGTGGCTCACACCTGTAATCTCAGCATTTTGGGAGGCCGAGGTGGGCGAATCATGAGATCAGGAGTTCGAGACCAGCCTGTTCCAACATGGCAAAACCCCATTTCTACTAAAAATACAAAAATTAGCCAGGCGTGGTAGCATGTACTTGTAATCCCAGCTACTCAGGAGGCTGATGCACAAGAGTTGCTTGAACTCGGCAGACGGAGCTTGCAGTGAGCCAAGATCACCCCACTGCACTCCAGCCTGGGCAACAGAGTGAGACTCTGTCTCAAAAGAAAAAAGAAAAAAACGAAAAGAAAAAAGAAAAAAAAATCTAAATATCTAGCTAGCTATCTCTATCAATAAGAAGACATAATTAATAATGCAGAGATTAAAATTCATCAGAGTAGTTATATGAAAATGCCAATAAAATGGGTGTGCTATTTTTTAAAGTATAATTTTAAAAATCATAAAACACTGTTGATTATGAAAGAATTTTCCAACTTTGTTCCCCCACAAAAGAGGTTTTGAAGCTTCAAGGAATGTCTTATGCTGTTTAGGAAAAAAGAAGTAAGCATTCCAATTCATTGGACTAGTACTGTGTTACAACAGATTTGTAAAACATTTTACAATGCATTTTACTAGTATAGCCATGACTCCAAGACCTGCCACATTATATAATAACAAACAAGAAAATCTCACCTGCATAAATGCAAAGATTCCAAAGAAAATACTTAGTTTCCTGTCCACACAGTAGCCAGAGGTGATTTTTTTTTTCCCCCAGACAAAGTCTTGCTCTGCCTCCCAGGCTAGAGTGCAGTGGTGCGATCTCGGCTCACTGCAACCTCCGCCTCCCAGGTTCAAGCGATTCTCCTGCTTCAGCCTCCTAAGTAGCTGGAATTACAGGTGCATACCACCACGCCCGGCTAATTTTTTTTTTTTTTTTTTTTTTTGAGACGGAGTCTCGCTCTGTCACCCAGGCTGGAGGACAGTGGCGCGATCTCAGCTCACTGCAAGCTCTGCCTCCTGGGTTCACACCATTCTCCTGCCTTAGCCTCCTGAGTAGCTGGGAACACAGGTGCCTGCCACCACATCCGGCTAATTTTTTCTATTTTTAGTAGAGACGGGATTTCACCACGTTAGCCAGGATGGTCTCGATCTCCTGACCTCGTGATACGCCTGCCTCAGCCCCCGAAAGTGCTGGGATTACAGGCGTGAGCCACCGTGCCCAGCCTAATTTTTGTATTTTTAGTAAAGACCAGGTTTCACCATGTTGGTCAGATTGGTCTCGAACTCCTGACCTTGTGATCCACCCACCTCAGCCTCCCAAAGTGCTGGGATTACAGGTGTGAGCCACCGTGTCTGGCCCAGAGGTGATCTTTTTAAAGCATAACTATGATCACGTCTCTTCCTTGCCCCTAACCCTCTAAGAGCTTCCTATCTCATTTAGAATAAAGTCTAGAGCTTTCCTCCGGCCCCCGAGGTCTTTCATAATGGGCTCTAGTGACCCCATTTCTTCCGTCTCCTCATGCTCCTTCTGTTCCAGCCATTGAGGACTCCTTGATATTCCTCAAACAACTCAACTGCAGGCCAGTCTCAGGGCCTTGCATTCTCTGACTTTGTTGTTTCTTGACCACCCTGAGCAGCAATTTTGATCATCTTATATCCCCTCACCTGCATTATTTCCCTTCATACTGTTTGCCATTATGTGAAGTTATACAATGCACTCAGTTATCTACTGACTGTCAACAGCCTTGAGTTGACAGCAGTATTATGACACACATGTAAACAGATTTTGCTCATTCTGGTAGTCTCAACCCTAAAACAGTGCCTGGCACACAATGTTATTATGAATTTGAATATTTGTTTACCTCCTCAAGTCAAGACAGCATAAAAATAGCGTGCATAATGGAGACTGTCCATCCCAATCCATTCTCCCCATCTTCTATGGTATGAGAACTGCAGCCTGACACACATGGCTAGCCAGACACACTCCCTTTCCCAGCCTCCCTTGCTGTCAGATGTGGCCATGAGCCTAGGATCTCACCTAAGAAAGGTGAATAAGTACCGTGAGCCACTTCTGGGCTGAGGCCTGAAAGGTGCTGGAGGTACTCATGCTGAAGCCCAGCTTTGGCCATGCAGCTGAGGACAATGCCTCAATATGTGAGTGAATGAATGACTAAATCCTTTTTCTTGACACTTCTATTCCAGGTTTGAAAATGGGGAAAGGAAATCCAAAATCAAGATAAACCACAGAAATCTCTCTGTACAGGAAGAACCTTAAAAGAGAAACAAGCACTTTTTCTAAAGTGAGCTGCCAAAGTTATCACACAAAGGCAGGGCAGAGCAAATGCTTGCATAGGGAACATCTATCTACTTGATTTAATAAAGAGCTAAAGTTATTGACAAACCACTCTGTAAATTACTGATGATGCCTTAGAGTATGGCCACTGAACAGAATTCAGTTATCACTCACAAGAGGGTAAAAATCTAACATCACAAGTTAAAACACTGAAGCATCAGAAAGTAAGAGAACAAAAAAGGAAAAGCAGGGAATGACCTAATCCAGGTTTTCAGGTTATCTTCCTGCCTCCAAAAGAAGAAACACAACAGATTGGCCACTGATAAGATGGATCACCTACAGAATAGATACAGGTTCCACATGAGAAACAATCAAATTCATTGACTGACATTATTACAGAAAACAAGTTGCAATTAGACCCAACTAGTCACTCATTCTCCCTAAAGGATGAAGGCCAGTTCTGTATAACCTCTGCCAGCAAACACTTGCTTCATGTGGACTGGGGTGTGTTGGCTTCAGCCTGTCATCCCAGTTACTTGGGAGGCTGAGGCAGAAGGATCCTTGGAGCCTAAGAGTTCAAGACTAGCCTGGGCAGCATAGCAAGACCCCATCTCTAAAATGATTTTTAAAATTGGCTAAGCATGGTGGCATGCACCTGTAGTCCCAGCTACTTGGGAGGCTGAGGGAGGAGGATTGCTTGAGCCTAAGAGTTTGGGGCTGCAGTGAGCTAGAATAGTGCTACTGCATTCCAGCCTGGGTGACAGAGCAAGACCCTGTCTCAAAAAAAATTTAGAAAGCCACGCGGATAATTTGTGCTCCACTGGCAGTGCCCAATCTTTGGAAGTTTAGTATCTGGTGAAAGTATGAAACCAACAGCCTACAGGTTTACTGAACTAATTTGTCACTGTGCCTTCCAGTCTGACTCTGAAAGGTTGCCTGTTCTTCCCTTTACGTAACAAAGCATTTTCTTTACAGCTGTTGCCTGCATCGCAGCCACCGAGCATGGAGAGATTCCCCTGTGGATACTTACCCAACAGAACTCAAGTATTGGCTGCAGCCTGAGCCCTGGGCAAAGATCAGCTGTGAGATCGCAGAGTTTCTTTATTAAAGAACAAATCATGCTGGACAAACTTGATTGCTTTTTGGATCAGCTTGTGAAATGAAGGGGGGCTTAGCGAACGGAGCCGATCACAGTATCTGGGGTGTTTAGTGAGTTATTTAATAAAGCACTCTGGAAGTTGTACTGGGAAGTCTGAGGTATTGTAGCCTTCGGCAGAGGGGAAAAGAGAAAGCTCCCTCGGTATCCTTGGATGTAGAAGGGAGAAAATCGTGCTCCTGCCATTTCCAGGAGAAGTCAATTTGCCGCATTCCTGTGCACATATGAGGTTCGGAGCTGGGAAGAGGCAGATGTTTATGTGTTTGGGGAGCTGGGATCACCCTGATGGAATTCTGGCAGTTCGCTTCTTTAGCTGTGCCTTCTCCACCCAGGCATTTCTGCCTGTTACATGGCCACCCTCCTGAATAGAAATTGTGAAAAAGTCAAAACACTAAGTGAAATTCAGGGCAGATGGTCTGTCCCTCTGGACTGCAGGTTTCTCATCTCTAAAATCAGAGATTGGGACAGGATTTCTAAAGGCCCCCTCACCCTGCCCTTCCACGATAGATTGTAGTGACCTGGGCATCGAGCTCCCCAGTGCCCACTTCCTTACCCCACCAAAGTCAGACCATCAGGATAAAAGCTCAGACATCAAACTCCGCTGTATTATTTGGAGGCACTGGAATAAACTGCCCTTTTACTAGTACACTCCTTTCATTTGCTTGTTGATACTAACACTTCTTAGTTATCCTACCTTAAACATTCTCATCTGTAAAATGAAAGGCTGGGCTGGCATTTCTAAGGATCCTCTAATCCTATCTAAGTAACAATTTTTGTTATTCAATATCCCTTTACTCACATTACTTTTCTCCATAGCATGTACCATTATGTGAAGTTATACTATGAATTGGAATATCTGTTTACCTCAAGTCAAGGTAAACTTCACGGGAGCACAGACTTTACGCAAACAGCATGAATGACGCAGAATGCTCAATGTCCATCCCAATCCATTCTCCCCATCTTCCATGGTAGGAGAACGACAGCCTGACACACAGGTGGCCAGACACACACTACATTCCCCAGCCTCCCTTGCTGTTAGGTGTGGCTACGTGCCTAAGAGCTCAACTAAGAAAGATGAGTAAGAGTACTGTGAGCCACGTCTGGGCTGAAACCTGAAAGATGATGGACCTGCTTCCTTCCTCTTAACTTTCCTCTTCTGATAAGCTGGAGAATTGACACTGGAACCCAGCTTTGGCTATGCAGACATGGACAATGACTTAATGAAGTCAGAGAAACAATATGGAAGAAACCTACCTCCCCAAACTAATGCACGGAGCAGAGCTCACTGTCAACCTGAAACGCAGACAGTTGTGTGGGCAATAGTTATCTCAATAGAGCCACTGCATTTGGAGATCTCTTCAGTGGAGCAGCTTAGACTCTCTGGTACAGACAACAGAGTACTAAATATATGGCACCATCTTAAAGGTTATTTTGCAAAGAGATATAGAATAAATAAATTTTTTCCACTGGGAGGTTGGGGGAAACAGGGCTTGAAATGCCATCTGCTTCCATATTCGGAACATCAGGAGATACACTGCTTTCTTCAAAGTCTTCCTTCAGAGGCATCCTTTAGGCAAAGATCAACTTAAGTATGTTGCCTTCCCTTTCTACCAACTCCTATGGCTGGTTTTGGATGGACTTCAGACAAGTCACCATGAAAATAAAGGAGATGGTGATAGGTCAAAGCAGCAAAGGATAAAGAAGATTTAAGAGTGATGTCTAAGAAAGAATACTAAGTGCAGTTGATGGAACATGGAACTGACAGGAAGCAAGTAGACCAGAAGCCTAGTAAGGTATCTGTGGGAATTTCCTGCCAAAGAAAGACTGGACCGGGCCTGAAAAAATCTGTGACTGTTCTATGCCTAAAGCCACCGCAGCCCTTATCACATCCAAAAAACAAGCAAGTAACCAAGTTCTCAGACTCCAAAGGGCACGCTCACCAACGCCCACTCAGGTGCAGTCACAGAGGACACACAGGAAGATCCCAAGGATGAATACAGTGGTCACGGTGTATCATGGCCATAAACAAGGGTATGCTTCCCAGAGAGCAGAACCAGGGTCTCAATCAGAAACCTCCTCCACTCTCGAGGCAATTTCTACCCAGCAGAAGCCCATCATTGCTGTAGCCCAGCTCTGTGGCCCTCCTTCCCTTTTCTCAATGGAAAATGTTTTTGTGAATTGTCCAGCTCCGCTCCACCATTGCATACGGTGTGGGGAAGTCTTGGGGAGATGGATGAGGGCTCATGGTGGGGGGAAGGCTGAGATCGCTTACTTTTCTTTTTCAACCTCTGGATCGGGAATCCAGATCTCATGAGTGGAGAACTGCTTAGGATCCAGGGATCCTGACCTAGGTAAGATCAACCTCATTAGCGGTATATGGTTTGCATTGAATAAGCAACGATTTATAAAGCACTTAGTACACTATCAGCATTCAGTAAAATGAGCTGTTTTGTGAGGTCCTCATAGCTGATGAGGTTTGGTGGGGTTGTTTGCCTTGGGTCAGGGTGGCAGGTGTCCTGTTTGTAAGAAGGGTATGCACAGCCATCTGGTGTTCAGAGGCACTGACTTTAACAGTGAAGACTAACTGCCCACCAATAATGCCTTCTCCCTTTCTCTGTGGTAATAAAATCAGAGCCTGGCCCACGGCTGGACAGTCCACCCCATCTCCCAGCTTCCCTAGCAGTTGGCCTCCGCTCCGAGACATAAGCAGACGTGATGGTGCCACACGCAGGTGGAGGCTCGGGGCAGGGTGGGCCTGCCTCCTCCACTCTCTGTCATGCCCTGAGGGCTGAGCATAGACTGTTGTGGTCCAGCTTGGACCACAAAGAAAATATTCTGGGTTCCGAGCTTAGCGAATGGCAGAGCCACCCGCAACATCAAACTCAAAGGCTGTTACAAAAGAGAGAAAGAAACTTCCGATTTCTTGATGCATGTTTGAATCTCTTGTCAGAGCAGTTGAGCGTGTCATCCCAAGTGCACTTTATCAGTCAATCCAGCCTGCTGTGCAGCAGCCTGTGAGGGGATCCAGGCATTGCGACCTGAACTCGGGCCCTTCTCCCCCCATTTCAGGGGCTCTCCAGCACACGTTGTGATTTGTTTCCATTAGCCTTGCTCCCCCTCTTGCTGTGCATTGCTTACTGATCTCAGAAATGTATTTAAACTCATTGAATCTTGGTTGTCTTACTTGTTGACCACTAAGATGACTTCATGGTTAAAAGGGTTGTACAAAGATCCATGAAGTAGCTAATTTTACTGAATGCTGACAATGTCCTAAGTGCTTCACGAATGCTTGCTGATTCCGTGCAAACAGTATACCCTTCATGAGTTGATCTTAGGAGCCCTGCTTTTCGTAAGAGGAAACACAGGCACAAAAGGTGTTCAAGAACTTGCCCAAGGGGACACCACAAGCAGGTGCTATGCTTCACCAGGGATGAGATGTGATGCATGAGGAAGTGCCTCAAAAGGCCCAACACCACAGGCCAGTGTGACATCTAGGCCTGTAACTGTGGAAGGACCCTTTGAACAACGTAAAATCAGAACAGCAAAGCTGTGCATCGAAACATATGGCCTGAGGAACTATCACAGCACTGCTTCTGCTTCCGTTTCATCCTCTTTGACCAACCGGCCACCCAGAAGCCCAGCAGGAAGAGGTCTCTTACAAGTGGCCAAGTGCGGTGAGACCTGCTTGGCACCGAGCCCTCATCCCCACCACCTACTGGGAACAGTTCTGGCAAGTCTCAGGGCTGAGTTTCCCTACACTCCGGCTTGAAGTGTCCCTGGAAAGTTCCCAGAGTTATTTTGGGATTTTCTCTCCTCTCCTCCACACCTCACTGGAACTCCTTCCTTGGCACCATCACTGAAGCAAAGCCCTAAAGGGTGCTGTGGTCCCCACTCAGCTCCTCTTCTGATGCTTCCCCAACCTGTGCCCCTCCTCACTTCCTCTCCAGTCAGTCTGCTGCTGGAAAAATACCCTTTCTCCTACCTCCCAGCACCCACCCACCCTTCGCTTCTCTCCGCTGGCTTCTCCCATCCCATTTCAGTACCAGGCTTCCCAGACATCCTTCCTCCCCACCTCACGGGGAAAGGCTCAAGCAGGGGTCGTCACCTTTTGACTGCAGGTGTTGAGATCAAAGCTGTAGGAGGAAAAGGTAGATCTTGAGCCTAGGACATGAGACGCTGTGTGATGATCCTCCCTCTGCTCACGAAGCTCACATCTTCCTGTTCGCAGCACTTCACGCTGCCGCCTGGCCACCTCCCCAGAGCCTTCGTCCAGCTTCAGGCACTGACCCCTCCAGGGCCCCTCTCACTGGGGCAGGGCAGTTCCCATAGAGCAAAGGGGCCTCTCGGCCAGTCAGGCCCTCCTTACCCACTGGGGACTCTATCGCGCACCAGGAAAGGTGCAAACTACCCAGAGGTTCCCAGGAAAGGACTTCTATCCTAGAAGGGCTTCCTGATACGGCCTTCTGCTCCATTCGTCTGTGCAGAAACAGTGAGGCCTGAGGAACCCTCACATCTGCTCCTGGACATGGAGCCTGTCGGGCCCTGCAGCTTTTGGCACACTGGAAACATGGCCTCTTCTTGGGCACCTGCCCCTCCACTGCTGTACCCACATCAGGCCCACCCTAGAAACACAACTGGAGGAAACACAGAAGCAGGGAAAGCGTGTCCCCACCTTTACCCCCAACTCAGCACACTCCCCTGAGGAGTCATCCTCACAATGAGCTTTAGTTATGACCATCCCTGCTGCAGGTATTGAGGGCAGAGAAGGGTCTTTGAGGGACACACATGGCCAACTGGGACTGGGGGCTTGAAAGCACCAGGCCTGATGGCCTCCTTGTTCTCTGTGTGCTGGAGATGGTTCCCCAGGCTCAGTCTTCTGCATGTGGCCTTTTTCTGTATGGCTCTCCTACAGGGGAAAAATCCCATCACCTCATGGCACCTCCTCTCAGAGAAGATCACACTCTCACATACACACAACCACACAATCACACAACCACACTCACAATCACACACAACTGATCACATATATTCACACACAACCATACATACAGGCATACAACTGCACACAAAACCCCACACATGCACTCACAACCAGACACCATCACACACAACCATGCACAAAACACAACCACACACAACCATACTCACAAGCACACATAACCAATCCATCACATACGTTCACAACTATACACACGACCATACAACTGCACATAAAACCACACACACATTCACAACCACAATCACACACCCACACTCACAATCACACTGAATCTTACACACACACAAAACCACACTGGTAATCACACACGCAGTCACACACTGATACGTACACACACACAGGCAATCACAATTGTGTATGTATCACACAATCATACAAGCATGTAGGCAGTTCACTGCACTGCATTGGGTTGAGGGCATCATCACGCTACTCAGTCAGATGTCTTTCTTTCCTAGGAGGCATCATACCCCATGCTACAGTCCAGCTTGATGGGAAATGACAAAGCCATCAGCCTTCCATGAAACCCCAGCAGAACCTGCAGGAAGTCCATTTCATCGAGAAACCTCTCATTTCAAATGTGCCCCTCCTCTCCACCTGGATGACTCTCTGCTTCTTCCCCCGCCCCCATATTGTTTCTATAGCAACCTTCGTCCCTGGGTAGGGCTGTTGCTGAGAGCTGTAACCCTTGGGGTCTGCCCTCTTGGCCCCATATGTGAAACGGTTGGATCACAAGTCATCTTCTTGCTAGGACCTACGTAGGACTTCCAATGTTGGAAGCAAAAGACGGCTTGGATTGGTCCAGATGTTTCAGAGGCCACCAATGCACTCAGGCTATTTCCTCAACATCTGCTTCTCTCCCTCTCTCTCTTGCTTTTCAAAAGCTTAGGCCTAGCAAGGAAATGCTTGCCTGTTTCTGGCGCTTTCATGTACCAGATGTACCATCCCCTTATTGCAATAAAATACAGGCAGATGCATAGGTGACGACATAAAAAATGAGCTGACGAAAGATCTGGATGTCCCGGGACCTGGATTCTGGCCACAAGTCTGCCACTTTCTAGTGGCTGAACCTAAGGGCCAATTCCTCATCTAAAGAATAAGAACTTCATACTGGACAAATTTAGGAGGTTCCTTCTGGCATAACATTCTGTGGTCTATTTCACTCTCTACAACAACTCCTCAAATTTTGCTGTCAGCAAACTGAGTCTGACAAAATTTGAATTCTTTCAGAAAACTCCAACACAAGTCTACAGTTAAGCTGTAGGCCTCACATAGTTTGGCTGTGCCCCCACCCAAATGTCAATTTGAATTGTGTCTCCAAGAATTCCCACATGTTGTGGGAGGGGCCTGGCTGGGAGGTAACTGAATCATGGGGGCCAGTCTTTCCTGTGCTATTCTCATGATAGTGAATAAGTTGCACAAGATCTGGTGGGTTTATCAGGGGTTTCCACCTTTGCATCTCCTCATTTTCTCTTGCCGCCGCCATGTAAGAAGTGCCTTTTGCCTCCCACCATGATTCTGAGGCCTCCCCAGCCATGTGGAACTGTAAGTCTGTAAGTCTATCTAAATCTCTTTTTCTTCCCAGTCTCTGGTATGTCTTTATCAGCAGTGTGAAGATGGACTGATAAGGTCCCTAAAGCCAAAACCATGCAAAGGGAGAGGACCTCTACAGCCGACAATTTCCCGTTATGAGAAATCTCTCCTTGAAGGAGTCACACCTGCATTCCCATCCTTTCTACCAGCATGACATTGACTTGGGGATCCACAAGGACACATCCAGATTGCAGGAACGTTCATAGGAAATGCAGCAAGAGTGGGAAGTTTTCTGGAAGCTGTCTCTGACTGGAGGAGGCAGGAAGGAGGGGAACAGCAAGGAGGTCAACTGAAGGACACCTGGAAGAGGAGAAAGACTCACTCATGCACGGTGCGACCAGACTGGGGAAAGCCTTTATCACAGTTCTCTGGTCAGCACCTTTGCAAAGGAGTGAATTTAGGAAGATATTGACCCAAAGTGCTGCAATCATTTGGACTGGAGCTCATTAGGCCCTAGCAAAGCCCGGGGCCTCCAAAGAACTGGAAAATTAGAAAGACAAATAAAGGTCAATGTACCATCTCCTTATTGCAGTGGAATTATTTACCCACCTGGGGAATTTGATGCCTGGAGAATGTGTAGTTAATGGTCCTGGGGGCTGAAATGCACCCAGAGGATAAACAGTACAGCTTCAACGTGAGAGTCCAATGCTCCCCACCCCAGTACCCACCACTACATCACAGGCTGTTAGGGAGGGAGAATACTAGTGAGGGTTCTAGCTGCATCAAGGGGGTCTGATACTGGGCTCAGCACACGCAGAGAGGATCTGACAGCTAGTAGTAGAAGGTTCACAGTGAAGCTGAGCATGGGACTCCACGCAGCTGTACTGGGGAAGTTCTTTTGCTTCAGGCCTTGCAAAAAACCCTTTAAACATGTTTCCCTTGACTGATATTAAAGGCTGTTTGTTTTCTCTTCTGTATGAACATGCTGTGATTTTCTCTCCCCTCACCCCATACAGGGCTGAGCAATTACAGTATGTTCTCGAAGAACAGGCAGATGGGGTGGGAGGGTGGGGCTGTGTTCCCCCATGTGCTCCACCTCCCCTCCCTACCACCCAAACTGAAATTATCAACTAGCATTTCACAAAGAGCCAGGTTCCTGGCCAGTATGCCGGGGAATTGGAATAAGAAGCCTGCTTTTCCTAGAGCCATCTCTTATGAAGGGGTAGTAATATTTAAACCCACAGTCACAGAATTACAAAAAAAAAAGAAAAAAAAAGAAAAAAAAAAAAGTCCTAAACTGGCAAAAAAGAGAATTCTCTCCCAAGAAGGGCACACAGCCTTGCCACAACTCACTCTCTAAAATCTCACTGGTGCCACGGGTGTCCTGGATGTCACACCCAGATGAAAACTTAGAGATCAAAACTGAAAATGGCCCGCAGGCTTCATCGTGCCTGACAGTTCGGGTCAATTGACAGGGCTGCCTGGAAAACAGCGTTGAGAAGGATTCCGAAGATGCACTTGGATTCTGAAGGAAAGAGGGCTGCAGTCAATTGCCAATGCTCCACGGGCACGAAGAGAAGGGCAGTGGCTTACATGCCACATGTTTGCCCATCCTAAGTCAGTACGGCACAGTGGTACCCAGGGCCCAGGTCCACACTGGTTGGGAGCTCATGCGTCGGGTATTGTGGTAAATAGAAAAATGCCTCCCAAAGATATCCACGTCCCTGTCCCTAAACCTGTGAAAGTGCTGCCTTTCCCTTTCTTCTCTCTCTCTCTCTCTCTTTCTTTCTTTCTGATGGAGTCTTGCTCTGTCACCCAAGCTGGAGTGCAGTGGCGTGATCCTGGCTCACTGCAACCTCCACCTCCCAGGTTCAAGTGATTCTCCTGCCTCAGCCTCCCGAGTAGCTGGGACTATAGGCACACGCTACCACGCCCACCTAATTTTTTGTATTTTCAGTAGAGACAGGGTTTCACCATGTTAGCCAGGATGGTCTCGATCTCCGGACCTCGTGATCTGCCCGCCTCAGCCTCCCAAAGTGCTGGGATTACAGATGTGATCCACCGCGCCCAACCTGAAGGTGTTGCCTTTCATGGCAAAAGGAATCTTCCAAGTGGGATCAAGTTAAGGTTCTTGAGATAAGGGGATCATTCTGGATTGTGTGGGTGGGTCCACACGGGATCCTTATAAGTGGACACAGGTCAGTCAGAGTCAGAGAAAGAAGGTGATGGGATAGGGAAAACAGAGATTGGAGTGATGCACTTTGA
Organism: Mandrillus leucophaeus; assembly: GCF_000951045.1. Classification (NCBI taxonomy): domain Eukaryota; kingdom Metazoa; phylum Chordata; class Mammalia; order Primates; family Cercopithecidae; genus Mandrillus; species Mandrillus leucophaeus. The sequence goes on along the minus strand of NW_012101310.1, from coordinate 3,078,654 downwards.
AGATGCAGGAAAGGACCATAAGTCAATGAATGCATATGGCCTCTAGAAGCTGCAACAGGCAAGGAAATCGATTCTCCTCTAGAGCCTCCAGAAGGAACCAGCCCTAACATATCCTGACGTTAGCCCACTGAAAGCTATTTTGGACTTCTGGCTTCCAGAAATGTAAAAGAATAAATGTGTGTTGTTTTAATCACAGGGAATAAATTTGTGTTGTTTAAATCTGTGGTAATTTGTTTTAGCAGTTAATAGGAAATGAATACAGCATGTTACTTATTCTCTGTGTCTCAGTTCCTGCATTGAAAAAAAAAAACCACCAGAAATAGTAATATCTACCTCTGATGAAGCTTTCAGGACAATTAAATGTAATATAATGTATGTAAATCACTTAGAATAGCATCTGGCACCCAGTAATTCTCAATAAATATTAGCTATGATTATTCCAATCCAACTGCTTTATTTTATGGGGGAGAACATTAAAATCCAGACAGAGAATAGAATGTACTAGAGGTCACAATGACACAATGAAGAAATGTGGTTCATCCCAATGCTTTATTACTGAAGACTAGCTCTGTTATTTACGAAAGGGACGTGGGAGCTACAGAAGATTCAGCTGTTCTAGGTTATGGAAGGAAAGGGGATGTATCTTTGCCATGACTTTCCGTGGCAAAAACTGCAATTACTTTTACATCGACCTAATAGACTAGACCCAAAGCACATTCAGCAGCTGACTCTGATTTTCTACCGTCCCTGAACAAATCTACCTCTAACATCAGTCCACCCTCAGAGAGCCACCTTGAACAGCTGCAAAAGCTAGGTTCCTCACTCTCCCTTTAACCCAGCGGGGAGGTCTGCCTCCTTTAGCTAGCTGCCGACAGTGAACTTGGAACATGGTTTGCCCACTGGGAGTCATTTGTTAGTGTTCTTGGTCCTCACTGTGCCTTCCCTCAGCCATCCACTCCAGACTCCTATGTTGGGTCTTACGTTACCAGAATCTGCACTGCTTTCAGAATCATCATTGCAAACACCCCACTGCAACTCCGCCTAGCACATTCCCCAGCAGACATGGGACTGATCCTACTGCTTTCTCATTGGCCATTACGCCCTCCTTGCCATCACCTCTTGCCTGCTGGCTCAGCCTGAATTCGGTAGTCTACCATCATAATATCTGCATGTACAACAGGCTCCAGGCTCTAGCTGTGTCTCCCTTTGGTATACTCACCTGGAACACCCTAAACTACTATCTTCTGCTCACCTGCACTCAGCAGCTGAACCTTCCCAGAGACAACTGTATGATTGAACTTACTGGTTTCACATTCAACTCACAAGCACAAATCTCCACCGGGCACTCAGTCTGGCCAGGCAGCCTCTCTTATTGTGTGTTCACTCTTGAAGTGGTTGATCTCATGCTTCTGGTTCCAGGCTAAAGGCAGTAGGCACAGAAATAAAGAACATAGATGCTGGAATCAAGACGCTCAAGTTCAAGTCCAAGCTCTACCACTTACTAGCTGTGGGATCTTTATCAAGGAACTAACACTTTCTGGGCTTCGGCTTCAAAATATTACATCTGTTCTTCAAAATATTACATAAATTAATTCATAGATGTTAAAGTTTTAGAGCAGAGATTGGCATAGCATAAGTACACCAAAAGTAGAAACAATTATTATCATCCTTTCAACTCTTTGGCGTTCCATCCTCAACCTCTAATAACCTCACCTCAAATATCATTCAGAAAACAGAAGGCATCAGATAGGAACTTTCTTGTCCTCCAGCCACCAGATAAACAAACCCTCCAGCTCCACCATCCATTTTTCTCTTTTCTCCTGCTAACACCAAGGAATTAATTGCTCCTTATTTTATTGAAGGGTAATGTCTCCCCACTTCACTTAGGGATTCCATTCCTATTTGACCATGACGGAAACCACAAGATATTGCTACACTTGGATGGGACACGGTCCTAACAGCTGCTCCTCCCTCCTTCTATGGTAAAAGAAACTGACTTTCAGCTAGGCACATAAATACTAAGAATAAAGGCTGTATTGCCCAGTCTCCTTTGCAGCTCAGCAGGACCATGTGGCCAGGTTCTGGTTAATATGACTTGAAATAAAGGGATGTGAGTAACCTCTGGGGCATAGCCTTAGAAGGACGGCTTGCTCCTTTATTGCCCTTGCTTCCATCCTGATGCTCGGAGTGTGGACTCCCTAGACAAGGACCCTAGACATGGAGGAACAAGCTGTATGAACAATCTTGTGTAGCAGAACAATCATTTCAGCTCTAGAACAATTATCTTGGGCTATTAATTGCAGAGGAAATAACCTTCTTTCTTATTTAACCACTGCTACTCAAGGTCTCCCTTACATTCAGCCAAACCTATATACTAATGAATACACTCAAACTTCTCTTGGATTTCACTCCTCTGCGGGCCCTCTCTCCATCTCCAAATTCTTACTCTCTACTAGATAGACCTCTATGGCAAACACACACGATCTGGTGTCTTCCATCTGTAAAAGATGCATTCTTGATCCCATATGCCCCCAGCACCATTTCTTTACTCCTTTCCCAAGCAAAACTTCTCAAAATGTCATCAGCACTGTTCTGCTTCTCCTTGTTCACCTCTTTGCTTCACCCAAATTGGCCTCTCGAGTCCCTGAAGCCCCACTGGGACTGCTCTTTCTGAGGTCGGAGGTGCCTTCCGTGTTACAAGCCCAGTGGGATCCTCCTTTCTCTAATCATTTAGCCACCCCATGGCTTTACACAGGGGGAGTTATTTCCCCTTTCTTGATGCACTCTCTTCTCTAGCTTCTGCGACACCACAACCTCCTGGATTTCCTTCTACCTCCTTTCTGATCAGCCCCTTCCTGGGGCTCTTCCCATGTTCCTGCTCAAGTTTTCGAGTCCCTCAGTACTTAGTCCTAGGACTCCTTCTCCCCTAGCTCAATATTCTGTCCCTAGGAGACATCCCCCCATCACTTCCAATACTCCCCCCTCAAGGAAGATACTCACATTTATATTTCAGCCCAGGCTGCTCCTGGGCTCTATAGGCAAGCAATGTCTCCCATGTAACATGTCCAAAACACAAGTCTTCCTTCCCAGCATCCAGCACTGGCTACTGAGGACTCTTTTCTATTCCATTAAATGGCATGCTATAGTCAAACACCCAGGATCCATCTCAGTTACTCCCTTTCCAATCCATACAGTCCCCACACCCAATCCATACACAAATCAAGCCCCACTGGTTTTGCCTTGAAATCCATTTGGTAGCCTTCCCATTCTCTGCACGCTCCTTTCCACCACCTACTCTAAGATCCTATCCTCTTTCTTCCTTGGACTACTCTTGTAATCTTAGCTAGTCTCCCTTAAGTCACTCCCATGCCCTCTCAACTCCTTCTCCAAACAGCAGCCAGAAAGATCTTTCAAACATGTAAAGATGATCTTGTCATTCCCGAGCGTCCACTCCATCGGGGCTTCCCATTGTCCCTTCCTGCAGCATGTATAATTCTGCGTGCCCTAGCCTCCTCTCTAGAACCTTCTCTCACACCCCCTTCTTCCACTATGCAGGAGTCACATTGGTCTTCTGACAGTTCCTAGAGCAAACCGAGCTCTCTGCTTTATTAAGGCCCTTGCACTTGCTGTTCCCATCGCCTGGAATGTTCTCCCCTGACTTACTTTCTTTCTTT
>NW_012101310.1:3068588-3074749 GCF_000951045.1 Mandrillus leucophaeus | reverse complement strand
CTCGTGGTCCGCCCTTCTCAGCCTCCCAAAGTGCTGGGATTACAGGCATGAGCCACCACACCCAGCCCCATGACTTCCTTTTAATCTTTTAGGTCTCAGCTCAAACGCCACCTCCTCAAAGTGGCTTGCTAGGACTGTCCCTGCTCTCCTTTATCATTTACAAAATCCTTTATGACTCATGTATTGCATCGACTTCTTTACTTCCTACATCACCTTCCCATCATTTATCATGTCACCTTTATTTCCTTTATAGAGCTTACAACAATTTGTATTAATTTGGATTAAATACTGGAATGTGGGCATGTTTACTATTTCCTGTCTGTCTCCCCCACTGACTGTAAGTTGCACAAGAGCAAGGAATTCAGAGTCTTATTCACAGCTGTATCCTCAGAATCCATCATGGACCTGAGCCTTAGTAGGTGCTCAGTAAACGTTAGTAGAATAATAAATGAAGGCTCATTAGTTTGGATGGTACAATCGTGACTATGGTACCCCAAGAGAAGACTGATATGGTAGTCCCCTATTATCTGCCGTTTCGCTTTCTGCGGTTTCAGTTACCTGCAGTCTGAAAATATTAAATCGAAATTTCCAGAAGTAAACAACTCATAAGTTTTAAATTGCTTGCCCATTCTGAGTAGCTTGATGAAATCTCCCACCCACGCAGGACGGGAATCATCTCTTTGTCCAGTATTTTCACACTGTACCGGATACCCGCCTATTAGTCACTTTAGTGGCTGTCTTGGTTATCAGATCGACTGCCGTGCTATCCTAGTGTGTGGACTCGACAGACCTTTATTTTGCTTCTTAATGGTTCTGAAGCACAGAGTAGCGATACTGGCAATTCAGATATGCCAAAGAGAAGCTGTAAAGTGCTTCCTTAAAGTGAAAACACAAAAGTTCTCAACTTAATACAGACAGAAAAAAAAAACGTACAGGCTGAGGTTGCTAATGTCTATTGTAAGAACCAATCTTCTAGCGGTGAAATTGTGAAGAAGTAAAGAGAAATTTGTGCAGGGTATATGTAGGGTTTGGTACCATCCATGGTTTCAGGCATTCAGTCTTGGGGGTCTTGGAACATACGTAGCCCCTCAGATGGGGGGAATACTGTATTTGACTTTCTTAGTTTCATTTGTTATCAACAGTAGAAAAATAAAGCTATGAAAAAAATATATATTGTGTCATTTGGGAACAAACTTTGTGAGACTGGGAGTGGAATTCTGTCTGTTAAATCAGTAAAAGAGAGCAGCCTCGCATGCGGGGAGCAACCTGCTTGTGCCACTTTCTTCTTGGGTCTACAGCTGCTACCTTCTCCCTGCCCCTCATCCTGCCAAAGGCCTGGGATCCATCTCAGTTACTCCCTTTCCAATCCATACAGTCCCCACACCCAATCCATACACAAATCAAGCCCCACTGGTTCTGCCTTGAAATCTATTTGGTAGCCTTCCCATTCTCTGCACGCTCCTTTCCACCATCTACTCTAAGCCCCTATCCTCTTTCTTCCTTGGACTACTCTTGTAATCTTAACTAGTCTCCCTTAAGTCACTCCCATGCCCTCTCAACTCATTCTCCAAACAGCAGCCAGAAAGATCTTTCAAACATGTAAAGATGATCTTGTCATTTCCGTGTCCACTCCACCGGGGCTTCCTATTGTCCCTTCCTGCAGCATGTAAATTCTGCATGCCCTGGCCTCCGAGGGTTGGACAGGACCCAACCCTCACGCTGCTCAGAGCCTTAGGGACATGCCTAGAGCCACTGGTTTAACTTAAAATCAAAGACAAGGCTGAAGTGAGAGCCAGTTGGTTCCTAGGCTGGAGAAATGTATGGAAGAGTGAAGACTGCATGGCAGCCTTTGGGTATCTCTGAAGGTTTTGTTGGAGTCAGTTGAGCTGATGTCCCATCAGTATTAAGGATATTAACAATAACACCAGCCAGGCACAGTGGCTCGCGCCTGTAATCTCAGCACTCTGGGACGCCGAGGTGGGGGGATCACGAGGTCAAGAGATCAAGACCATCCTGGTCAACATGGTGAAACCCCATCTCTACTAAAAATACAAAAATTAGCTGGGCATGGTGGTGCACACCTGTAGTATCAGCTACTTAGGAGGCTGAGGCAGGAGAATCGCTTGAACCTGGGAGGTAGAGGTTGCAGTGAGCCAAGATCATGTCGCTGCATTCCAGCCCAACGACAGAGCGAGACTCTGTCTCAAAAAACAAAAACAAAACCACAAAAATAACACCAAGGATATTAATAATAGTACCAATAATCATTTATTCCAACTGTGCAGTGTGTGCCAGGGCTTGCATTCATTTCAAAGTGTGACCCCGTTGAATTCTCAAGACAGATCTGTGAGGTGGGTGTGCTTATCCCTACGGCACCAGAGACCGACCTCGCCAAGGCCAGATGCAGCAGGTGTCCATCGAGATCACACAGCCGGTGTGCTGCAAAGCCCCACCAACCTCATCACCATGCTTGTGTTCCTACAGCATCATGTGTCCTCCCATTTGGGAATTTCTGTGCTCTGGGTCTGGGTGTCAGTGCTAAATGACCCAGGGCGAGGAGCGTGTCAGTACTTCTGAGGATGCCCAGGCTCCACCAAGTTTCCTGACCCATGCTCTCAGGGAAACACTAGGCCACTTTAATATTCTCCCAAAGCCTGTTCTCCCATTCTTTCCTATCTTAGTAATGGGCACCACTGAATCTCCGGAAATTATCCTAACTTGATTTTAACATGTAGTAGTGGTCCTTGAAAGCCCTTTTCCCTTGGATGCAACAAATCAACAGGTCTTACAGCCCCTGTAACCTTTTGCTAAAGTGTATCCCCAATCCACTGACTTCACCCTGTCTAAGCCACTATCCCTTTCAACAGACCTGCAAGAAAAGGCTCCTTGTTTCCAAATCTGCCCTCTTTAGAATGCAACTGGAAAAAACTTATAAAAATATCAATCCACAGAGCAACTGGAAAAACCTTTTAAAAAAAAACAATCTGGAGGACGGGAGCGGTGGCTCACGCCTGTAATCCCAACACTTTGGGAGGCTGTGGCGGACGCATCACCTGAGGTTGGGAGTTCGAGACCAGCCTGACGAACATGGAGAAACCCCATCTCTACTAAAAATACAAAAATTAGCCGGGCGTGGTGCGGGCACCTGTAATCCCCGCTACTCGGGAGGCTGAGGCAGGAGAATCACTTGAACCCAGGAGGCGGAGGTTGCAGTGAGCCGAGATCACACCATTGCACTCCAGCCTGGGCAACAAGCGTGAAATTCCATCTCAAAAAAAAAAAAAAAAAATCAATCTGATAATGGCTCCTGCTTAAAACCCTCCAATGACTTCTTACCGCATGGGGAATTCAATCACAGTCAAGTTTATGTATCCCACCGGAACGACGCAAGTCCATCTCGTCTCCTTGCATGCTGTAACCCCTGTCCGCCACCACAAGTCTCTGGTTCCTCAAACTCACCCTGTCCACTCCCATTTCAGGACCATTGCTCAATATAATCCTGCAACTGGAATTTTCTTCCCCAGGATCTTTGCATGTCATTCCCTCTGTTGCTAGGTTACTGAGATCTCAATGTAAATGTTACGTCCTGACAGAGGCTGCTGTGAGCTGAATTGTGTGCTCCCCAAAATTCATATATATGTTAAATTAATTATTATTTTACTTTATATTCTAGGATACATTTGCGGAACGTGCAGATATGTTACATGGGTATACATGTGCCATGCTGTTTTCCTGCACTTATCAAGCCAACATTTGAACAATGAGAACACATGGACATAGGGAGGGGAACACCACATACCAGGGCCTGTCGCGGGGTAGGGGAAAGGGGAGGGAGAGCATCACAACGAAATTCATATGTTAACGCCCTAACCCTCAGTACCTAAGAATGTGACTATATTTGGAGATAGGGTCATCAAAGAGATAATTAAATTAAAATGAGATCTTTGGAGGTGGAGGTGCAGGAGTGGGGAGATGGTCAAATTATATACAATTTCAGTTAGGAGGAATAAGTGCAAGAGATCTATTGCATTGCGGTTCTGTTCTTAAACACTGTTAAGACAGTAGATTTTCAGTGTCCTAACAACAAAAGAATGATGGGTATGTGAGGCAACGCATATGCCAACTGGCTTGGATCAGCCATTCCACAATGCACGCATATTTCAGAACAGTATCATCTATATAGAAAATTTTTATCAGTTACAATAAATAAATAAATAGTTTTAAAATGAGGACTTGGGTGGGCCCTAATCCAATTGAACTGAAGTCTCCCTAAAAGAGGAGGTTAGGACACAGACGTGCACACACAGAGGGGTGGCCATGTGAGGACACAGGGAGAAGGCGGCCACCTACAAGTCCAGGACAGAGGCCTCGGAAGAAACCCACCCTGCCCAAATCTTGATCTTGGATTTCAACCTCCAGAATGGTAAGGAAATAAACCCGTGGTGTGTTGTGGTTGTTGCTGTTATTTGGAGACACAGTCCGTCACCCAGGCTGGAGTGCAGTGGCACAATCTCGGCTCACTGCAACCTCCTCCCGGGTTCAAGTAATTTTCCTGCCTCAGCCTCCTGAGTAGCTGAGACTACAGGCGCCCACCACCACGCCCAGCTAATTTCTGTATTTTTAGTAGAGGCAGGGTTTCACCTGTTGGCCAGGATGGTCTCGATCTCCTGACCTCATGATCCACCCGTCTCGGCCTCCCAAAGTGCTGAGATTATGGGTGTGAGCCACCGAAATTCATGTTGTTTAAGTCACCTAGTCTCTGGTAGTTTGTTATGGCAGCCCTAGCAATTAATGCAGAGGCCTTCCCTGCCCACCCAGTCTCGAGAAGCCACCAGTAACTTACGATCGCATCCTCTATTTCAATTATATGCATGGGAGGTATCACTCTGGTCTTGCCCTGTGTGTTTATTCTCTCTCCCTGTCCGGAACTCTCACTCCCTAAGGGCAGCTATATGCTCCTACCCCTTGAATCGCCCACTACTGTGCCTGTCACCTGGAAGTTCCTGAATACATAGCTACGGGATTATTTAGAATAAATAATTTATTAATACATTATTTATTTTAGAATAAATTAATATTATATTAACATTCTACTTAGAATAAACTGGGCATCCCAGTTTATTCTAAATAAAGATAAAGACAGAAGAGGAAGGGAGGAAGGAGGTACAGAAGAGGCACCAGTAGGATAAAAATAAGCTGGATATCTTCCAAATCACTGGGGAATTAAAAAAAAAAAAAGGCAGAAATGGAAAAAAAATCAAAGGGAAACAGTAAGGAAGAATTTTTTTTAATGGAAAGCAAGATAAAAATAAAATAAAAATATAGGAACCGAGTGTAATGGTTATCAAATAAATATGCAAAGGCTTAAAGGCTTAACTCCTCCGTTACGATAAAAGCCTCTCCTATAGGGATACAAAAGAAAATCTTACCATAAACTGTAAAAGAAATGTACCTAAAATATATGTAAAGATTAACTAAGAGGGATGAGCAAAAATGTAAGAGAAGAATGGAAACTAGCAGAAACTCAGGGCTGGCATCATCAGCGGCACAGCGTGACACATTCAAGGCGAAGAGCATGGGGGATGAGAGTGTATCCCCCGCAGTAGACACGAAAGTCCCATAAACCCTCACATATCAGTATTATAAACATAGGTTAGCCTGGATGCAACTGCCAATATTTCATTGTTTTGACCTAGGAAACCAGCAATTTTCCACAGCATAACGCAAGAAAACACAAAACACAATCACAGTGGAAGAAATTAACACATTCCTATCAACTTTAATCAAGAGAACAAAAATAAATATATAGAGAGAGAAAGAGAGAGAGAAAATATTTGAGGCTGGGTGTGGTGGCTTACGCCTGTAATCCCAGCACTTTGGGAGGCTGAAGCAGGTGGATCACAAGGTCGGGAGATCGAGACCATCCTGGCTAACACGGTGAAACCCCGTCTCTACTAAAATTACAAAAAATTAGCAGAGCGGGGTGATGGGCGCCTGTAGTCCCAGTTACTCAGGAGGCTGAGGTAGGAGAATGGCGTGAACTCGGGCAGGCGGAGCTTGCAGTGAGTCGAGATCGTGCCACTGCGCCATGAGAACGATCTCGGCTCACTGCACTCCAGCCTGGGTGACAGAGTGAGACTCCGTCTCAAAAAAAAAAAAAA
>NW_012101310.1:3051411-3068538 GCF_000951045.1 Mandrillus leucophaeus | reverse complement strand
AAAAAAAAAAAAAAAAAAAAGTTTGAATAACATGATCAAGACACTTTCTCCTAACTATGATATATTAATTACACATTGTAAACAGATACTCTTAAGTGCCCATACAATAGCTACTAAAATTAATTGTATCATATGCCATGCATACATACACAAAAACTGAACATTTCCAAAATTGGGTATGATCTAGGTCACAGAATCTACCTAAAATGCAATAAAATTAGACATTAATAAGAAAACATGAACAAACAAAGAGCCAAATTGATTGACATTGAAGAAAAAAAGTCCTTATCGAGTAACCTTTGGGCAAAAGTATAATTCAAAACAACCACCACAGATACTCAGAACATACCAGTAACAAAAATATTACATACGAAAACACCGAGGATTCAGTTACACTTACCGTTAGGAAAGAACTTACAGCTGCAAGTTCTTTTAGATTTAAGAGGAAACAATAAATTAATTAGTAATCCAACACTAATTTGTAGACTAACTGGTTCTCTCAAACAACTAATTAAATCTTTAGCAACTTCAGTCAGAAATAAGAGAGAGCACAAGCACTCAGTGATACAAAACAAAAAAGGTATATAATCAGTGATCCAGAAGAGCTATTTCAGAATCAGAGGCTGTGTGCAGCTCTATGCCAATAAACTCAATGGCATCGGAATGATTTTCTTTGAAAGTACAATTGCCAAAACTAATTCAAACTGAGAAGAAAGTCTGAAAGTTGTGCTAATTATAGAATAAATGGAAAATATTGTGTGTGTGTATATATATATGTGTGCATATATATATTTGTATGTATATTTATATTTTTAAAGATTCTTTTCCAGGGCAATTTCACATGTAAGCTCCTTCAAAATTTCTTGGAACGGAACATACCGGGGAAGGGGTGGTAACGGAGATGGAGGATGGAAAAAGACAACTTCCAATTAATTTTGCAAAGCTAGCAAAACTTTGATTTCAAACCTTAACAAAGCTATCTCTGAAAAATCACGATAGAGGACAGTTTAACTCAGGAAAATAGATGCATATACTCTAAATAAAATACTAGAAAATAAAACCTAGCATTATTTCAAAAGGGTGACAAACTTTTGACAAAATTGGTCTTATATTCCAAGAAAGGCAATTATATCAATGCTAACATATCATTACATTAACAGTTGAAAGAAAAATATAAGTAATTATTTAAATAGATATCCCCTTAAGAAAGGCAGGAGTCAAAATTCAACATCCATTCTCAATATAAAAATAAATCTTAATGACAGGAAATTAAAGTATACCTCTTTACCGTGACAAAAATATAATAATAACAAAAACATCTGTTGTGTGTTTATTATTTGAAAGATTCTGTGTTAAATGTTTTACCATGTTTGTGAATCCTCAGTTAAGATCAATTACAAATCAACAGTCACCACCAGGCCAAATGAACCACACAAAGAACAATTTCCACTGTAGTGAGACATGAGACACTGACACAAACTGTCCTCAGTATCATTTAGCCTCATTTCACATCAGCCAGTGCAATCAAACAAGAAAAATAAATAAAAGGTAAGAATAGTTAAAAGCAAGAGGCCAGATCATCATTGTTATCAGATGATAAGAATATAGATGTAGAAAACCCAAGAAAATCAGGGGAAGAAAATGGAAACTAATAAGAATCTTCAAGAAGGTTGACAATGACAGAATTCGCAACAGGAATATTGTGTAAAGTAGAATCTTATTCTAAAAATGTAGGTATATATGCAAATAAAGACCAAAATGTAAACTAGTGGTTTTCAGTAAGATTATGAGTAGTTTTTGTTGTTGTTATTGTTAAATAGAGACATATCTTGCTATGTTGCCCAGGCTGGAGTGCAGTGGCTACTCACAGGCAGACTATAAGAATTAATATTTTAATATATCAGCAATAATTAGTTAGAGAAGGAAGAAAAAGAGAGAAAGAGAGAAGAAAACAGTGATCTTATTTACAATTATAAAAGCTATATAAAATATCTGCTGTTTTAGGAGTAAAAATTTTTTTATTAAAGTTATTTATTGAAGCGTTGTTTGTAACAGTGAAAAAAAGACTACTATCTTCCATGGCCAACAGCAGGGTACTCACTGAATAAATTATGCTTTAGCCACATGAAAAGGTCCTATGCAGCAATAAAAGAAGGTTTTGCAACTAGCTGGGTATTTGGTGAGATTAAGGAAGTACTGATCATTTATTTAAGGGAGACAATGGCATTGTGGATGTATTTTTTAAAGGGTCCTTTTCTTTTGAGATTCATCCTTAAGATGTCACAGATGAAATGAAGTGATATCTGGAATTTGCTTCAAAATAATCAGGGTGCTAGTGATGTGTGTATGACTGGGGAGTAATGGTGGGGCTCCAGATGAACAGGATTAGCTGAGCAGACAATTTTTGAAGTTGGGTGATAGAGCATGGAGGTTCATTAGACATACTATTCTTTCTACTTTTATATGTGCTTGAAATTTTCCATAGCAAAGAAAAAGCTGTTACTAATAATGATCTACATGCATAGCTTGTTTTTTATGTTCTTTTATGTTTATTAATGTGTAAACATATTTGTGATATATTATTCAGTGAGAAGATCAAGGGCCTTCCTTCTTCCCTTCCCTCCCTCTTCCCTTCCCTCTACCTTCCCTTCCCTCCACCTTCCCCTCTCCTTATCCTTCCCTTCCCTTCTCCTTCCCCTTCCCCTTCCCCTCCTTCCTTCCTTCTTCCTTCCTTCCCTCCTTCCTCTCTATTTCATTTTATTTCATTTTATTTTATTTTATGAGACAGAGTCTCACTCTGTCACCCAGGCTTGAGTGCAGTGGCGCGATCTGGGCTCACTGCAACCTCCACTTCTCAGGTTTACACCATTCTCCTGCCTCAGCCTCCCGAGTAGCTGAGACTACAGGTGCCCGCTACCACGCCCGGCTAATTTTTTGTATTTTTACAACGGGGTTTCACCGTGTTAGCCAGGATGGTCTCGATCTCCTGACCTTGTGATCCACCCGCCTCAGCCTCCCAAAGTGCTGGGATTACAGGCGTGAGCCACCGCGCCCGGCCTCTCTTTCTTTCTTTCTGACAACGTCGCTCTGTCACCCAGGCTAGAATGCAGTGGTGTAATCAATAGCTCACTGCAGTCTCAACCTTATGGACTCTAGTTATCCTCCTACCTCAGCCTCCCAACAGCTGGGACCACAGGTGCACATCACTGCTCTGCTAATTTATAGAGATGAAGTCTCGCCATTTTGACTAAGATGGTCTCCAACTCCTGGGCTCATGTGATCCTCCTGCCTTGGACTCCTAAAGTGCTGAGATTACAGGCATGAGCCACTGTGTCTAGCCAGGGAAGAGAAAATTTTGAAATATTGTATAAAGTAGAATCTCATTCTAAAAATTTAGAGATATATACAAGTAAAAACCAAAAGGTAAACCAGGGATTTTGAGTAAAATTATGAGTAGTTTTTTCCTTCCTTCCTTCCTTCCTTCCTTTCTTTTTCTTTTCTTTTTAATTTTCTTTCCTTTTCTTTCTTTCTCTCTTTCTCTTTCTTCCTTTCTTTCATTTTTTATTTTTTTGTTGTTGTTTTTAAGTGACAGTCTCTCTGTGTTGCCCAGGCTGGAGTGCAGTGGCTACTCACAGGTACAATCATTGCACACTACAGCCTCAAACTCCTGGTCTCCAGTGATCCTCCCACCTCAGCCTCCTAAGTAACTGCGACTACAAGCCCAGGCCACCATGCCTGGCTATTTTTTTCTTTTGTTCACTGGATTTTCACATGCTTCTAAAATGAAAATATTTTAATTGAGTAATAAAAATCATTAAAGTAAAAGAGATGGGGAAAATAGGAATAGGAGCCATATTCAACAAGAATACAGAATAGTCACGTCTGCTGGTCAAGCTGCTTCCTTCCTCACATCAATAAACTTAAACCAAAATATTCATGTTCCCAGGCATTCAGGACATCGCCTTTTCTTTTCTATCATTCTGATAAGCACTGGAATTATTTCTCCTGAATCCTCCTTCCAAGGCTGGATGCATTGTTCTGCCTCTAAGAGGTTCCCAATTCATGTCATTTAAATAAGTAAACACATTTTGAGATTCTGGACAAAATATCCTGGGGTCCTATAAGGTCTGAATAGACATTTCACCCAATGAAAGAGCCTTCCTCTGAACTGGGATCTGGTTCCTTTGAAGAGAAGCTGAAGTTAGTCCTGACTCCCATGTGAGAAAAGCTTTCTCTGATTCCCCAGCAACGTCTCTTTCCTAGTAACAGCTATGATTTTCCTTACATACATTTCAGCATCATTCAAATGCATAACCTTGGTCAAGGGCAGAATGAGTGGAGTGCAACCTAGAGTTACAAGCCAAGAACTATAGGAGAAAGGGAGGGAGCAGAATGAAGGCAGTAGATGTATCACAGGGGGCTTCCCAGAGGAAGTGGCATTTCAGTAAGTCTTAGGGAATAAGGCTTCCATAGGTGGTCAAGGGGTATGGGAATTCCTAGGGCAGAGAATAGCTAAAACAAAGGCACAGAATTGTGTAAGCCCAGGATGTGTGGATGTGTGCCCTTAGAACCTGTTCCTAAATCTTCAGTAGGCAAAGATGCACAGATATGCCCTAGTCTCTCATACGGTCTGGTCTGTGGAGTAGATGACAGACGGGCAGGGGGTAGGGCTACTCTGAAAAACAAGGCCCCCCTTGTTCCAGGCACACTCATTCCTGCTGAGGTGGCAAGTGGTACAGTTCACAGTCAAGGATGCATTTCCTACATGGGGCCTCACCTACAAGGTCAGGAGTTCGAGACCATCCTGGCTAACACAGTGAAAGCTTGCCTCCACTAAAAATACAAAAAATTAGCCAGGCGTGGTGGCACGCGCCTGTAATCCCAGCTACTCGGGAGGCTGAGGCAGGAGAATCACTTTAACCCAGGAGACTGAGGTTGCAGTGAGCCAAGATCGCACCATTGCACTCCTGCCTGGGCTACAGAGCAGGGATTCCACCTCAAAAAAAAGAGAGAGACACACAGAGCCGTACCACCAGCACCACCCTGCCTCTTATTCCAAGCACTGTCACTGCAACCACAAGCTTCTACAAAGTGCACAAGAGCCCCTTCCCAGCTACGCTAATCTGTGTCTTGACCACAGGTTTTCATAGTAAACACAGACCTCTACAGCACGGGCGCACAGGCTGTACAAGCCCAGGGGCAAAAAGGGAAACTGATTCCTGTCTCATCAGTCCCTCGCTCAAAGTAAGCTCTCATTAAATGCATACTGGATCAAACTCGATTAATTCCACAAAGGCCTCCAAGCTATTAGTAGGATTCATTTCTTAAAAGGTGTCACCATCATTATTTCAAACAATAAAACTACTCCCGTTCTCCCCTTTTTAAGACAAAACTTTTCCCAACTGCAAGGCAAGATTTGCTCCTCTCAAGGATTGCGGGGTGGTGGGATATGTCCCCCAGATGTGTCATTTGCAACAAGCTGAAGGGAAGGAAGCAAATGGCAGCAACTCCTGCAAAAATCATGCGACACCTCCAAGTCTCAGGATGAGGAATCCATCCCCGTCTGTCTGACACACCACATGGGATGTGCAAACCTAATCCCAGCTCAGGCTTCTAACAACTCACTTGAAGTTCCTCGGATCAAACTGGAATAAGCAGATACCCTAACTGCGGAGCCTCATCCAGGAAGATTTACTTCTGGCGTGTATGTGTGTATAGGAGCACATGTATCAATTAAACCTTGGAGTCAGTGCATATTTTCCAGGGTTTTCCCTTTGATGATTTCTTATCAGCCAAAAGACACACATGTTAGCAAGATGGCCCGTGTTTAGCATCCTGAGCTGAGTGGCAGGCCACAGTGCCGGCTGGAGAGGGCTCAGTTAAGAAACCAAACAACTGAGTCGTCCTGGGGAAGCACATCAACTGCGGTTAGAAGAAGTAGAGGTGGACAGAGGAATGGAGCCCTGGACAAGGAGGATCTGGGTTGAACACATCATTAAACTGCTTTGGTCTCAGCCGTAAGAACTGTATCTCATGACTGCTGCAAAGGTTAAGTGGGATTCATGCCAGTGAAAATATAAAGTGCTGTAGAAGTCTAATATGGCATCAATAGAATCATTAAAAAAAAGGATGAATTCCAAGGGACATCCAAATTACTGTAGTATAGAGAACTTTGTTCAAATGAGCACATAATCAGAAGCCATTCCTCAGTGAGGAAGTTCAACTGGAACCCATACAAAGAAAGAAGAAAATGCACTAAAAACATCCAAAAACATGGGGCAGACACTGTGAGTTACCTACCCAGTAGTCAACTTGTCCCCCTCTTTCCCTGCTAATAAATCCCACATTATTTAAGGCAGCAATATGTGCAGCTAAATGAGGGTCACTGACACTGCCCTTCTCCATTCCTGTTGCCTGGAATGTAGATAAAAAGCCTGGAGCTCAGGCAGCCACGTTGCAATCACGAGGTAACAAGCATAAAGATGGAAGCCAACCCTGTAAGGATGGTGGAAGAGAAAATGGAAAACGTCTGGTTCTCTGAAGGCATTGCTGAGCAACTAAACCGACTCCAGAAATGGCCTATTTTTGGACTTTTGACTAGGTATGAACATCAACCTTTATTTGGTTAAGCCAAATAAAGTCTTCAGTTGTCTGTTACTTGAAGTTGAACATAATCCCAAATGATACAAATAATTCCCTTACTTTTGACTAGATAAGGTAGGGGGAGGGTCGTGCATGCCTATGTGTTTGTGAAAGTGCATGTAAATGTGTGTATGTCTGTGTGTGTGGTTTTGAGGTAGTCATATTAGAGTCAGTTTTCTAATGGAGGCTTTTCTGTGAAGCACAAGAGTTTCCAAACAAGGAAAACTCAGGAGAACTAAAAAGGAACTGGGGAACAACAACCCACCAAAAACCTATCAAGTCTGAAGCACAAAGCACACAAAAAGCTTCAGCTAAATAACTCTATAGATTATTTTCCAATATGCCTCCTTAATAGCAATAGAAGCAATATAAGAGATAAGTTTCTCCACAGCACAGAACAGAACTGGAATTTTCCTGTTAGTCACTAAAGTTTTGTGTTCTTGAAACCCAAAACTGCACCTTACTTTCATTATATGCTTCTTCCCTATTCCAACAATAAAGGTGTCTGGCATCTGCAATGTTACATGGCATCTACACATTAGAAAATATTTATTGAGTTCATATGGCATGGTGCTAGGGTTATATATAAGTTTTGTGCAGTATCTGCTGACACCACTTTAATGTAATTGGCTTATTTTCCTTAATTCAGATTCAAAAGAACAGAAAAATTAGCATGTGCATGCATTTATTCAACATGAGGCTTTAGACCCACTTGATTTTAATTCTGTAGTAGACAAGTGGCTGTGCTTTAATAGGAGCAGGATGGAGAAGTAGAAAGAAAATCAGACCTTGAATCAGAAAACTTGAGTTGAAGTTTTGGTTTTAATATCTACTGGTGTGCAATGGTAGACAAATTGCTTAAACCTTCTGAATCTCCTTATAGAATCGCCTATTAAATGGAAACAATTACTTCTTCTTCAACAGGTTCACATGATGATTAACTGATACATATATATGTATATACATTAACAAACTACGTACATATATACTTGCTTTCAAAGAGTGCTATATAAATGCAATTTATTGCATATTTTGTATAAAAGAGTAATAAGTAACAGTTAATATTCATGTGGGCACACTTAACAAAGTTCAATCCTGAGAAGTAAGAGATTTTGACTTCACTTATCAAATGAAAAACTTGAAGATTGGGTTGGGACAATATCTAAGCCTGGTGCTCCAAATTCAATGATCTTTGCACTTGGCCAGATCAATGAAACTATCCTGAACAAATCATATACAAACAGCAGAACTGTTTTTTAATGTAAACCTATTTTGAGCTCTCCACCCTATAAACCTGAATGTGGAATGTGGTTTTGGGGAAAATTGGAGTGAATGACTCCATCTAAATCCCAGTTTGCAGGCTCAAGTCTAAGTGAGGGCTCCTCCTCCCACTTGCTGCTTGGCAGCTGCCCCTCTGGGTTGGGGCTGGGCAGATGCTTATTCATTTGTGTCTCTGGGTTACAATGGTGAATATGCAGTGTGATAACAGATGGAATGCCATGTATCTGGATGAAGCTGGAAACCATCACTCTCAGCAAACTATCACAAGGACAGAAAACCAAACGCCGCATGTTCTCACTCATAGGTGGGAACTGAACAATGAGATCACTTGGACACAGGGCGGGGAACATCATACACCGGGGCCTGTCGTGGGGTGGGAGGCTGGGGGAGGGATAGCATTAGGAGAAATACCTAATGTGAATGATGAGTTGATGGGTGCAGCAAACCAACACGACACATGTATACCTATGTATCAAACCTGCACGTTGTGCACATGTACCCTAGAACTTAAAGCGTTAAAAAAAAGAAGAAAGAAAGAAAGAAATACCATGTATCTAGTCCAAATCCTTTGCCCTCTTGCCCCTTCCCTACCTTCTATGGAGAAAGAACTTTCCACCTTGTTGAATCAGTTCTAGAACTCTACTCTGATGCTAAAAATCTGGGCAACAAATGAACAAGAGAATTATGCAGAGCAAGAATGCCTACTGATTTACATAGTAAAAAGAGCTGGTAACACCTGTAGATGCACTTAGGTTAAGTTTGGGAACCTCTTTTGAAAAAGGAGTATTTGGGGAAGCAGCTTCTGCGGCTACGAAGGGCACTGAGAGTGAGGAAGATGAGGAAAGATTTTGTAAAGATAATTTGGCCTGTACCACAAATGTATCATAGATCCCTTTGGGTTTTCTTCCAAGAGACTGAGTAAAGGTTGAAATTGCTCTTAAAAGAAAAAAAAAAAAAAACTTTTATGTATTTGACCATTGCTTATTTAAATGTCACATCAACGCAAGAGAGCCAGCTGAAGTCACTTTTGCTTTGTGTGAGTTATATTTTGAGAATGTTCTAGGATCAGCAATGCTTTCAGGTACTTTTTAGTCATGCTTGGTTGTTCCAGAAAGAAACAGAGAAGCTGAATAGCCTTATACTTATTTTAAAAATTGAACTTGTAGTTTAAAATCTTCCTACAAAAAATAAACAAATATTCTAGGCATTGATGCCTTCACTGGTAAAGTTCTACAAAAATTATTCCACAAGATTGAAGAAAAAAAAACATTTTTTGGCATATTTTATGAAGTCAGCATTACTCTGATACCAAACCAAAATGACAAGAAAACAGAACTATGGGCCAATATGCTTTACAAACACAGACACAAAAAGTTCTTAACAAAACTTTAGCAAATAAAATATAATAACATATAAAAATGGTAAGACATTATGACCAAGTAGAATTTATCCTTGGAATGCAAGGTTAGTTTAACATTTCAAAACCAATCAATGTAATTTTCCATGTTAACAGGCTAAAAGGAAAAACTGTATCAACCTCTCAATAGACACAAAAGATGCACTTGACCCAATCCAACATCCATTCCTCATAAAAACTCTCTACAAACTAGCAATTAATGAAAACTGTTCCTATTTGATAAAGGGCATCTCCAAAAAACATAGAGCTAACATCACAAAGCAAAAGACTGCTTTCCCCCTAATATTAGAAAATAACTTGTCACCACTTTGACTCCACATTATACATGATATATTATATATTATATATATCATTGCTGGTGCAATAAGGCAAGAAAAAGAAATAAAAGGCATCTAAATAATAAGCGAAGAAGTAAAACTAGCTTTATTTGCAGATGGTATAATTGTAAAAATTCTAAAAATCTATGAAAAAGCTAATAAAACTGATAGGAGTATGCAAGTTTGCAGGATACAAGGTGATTATATAAAAAGCAATTGTATTTTTATATACTACCAATAAACAATCAGAAATTGAAATGGTCAGTTCTTTAAGAAGGTGATTTTGAATGTGAATGTAAACACCACTATCATGATGTTGTCTCAGGAATTCCCTTTGAACAAATCCTGCCATTCAAGACCTCCAATTCTATTTCCAGCCCTCTTCTCTAACTTGCTCTCACACCATTCCCCTCATTGAGCATGCTGCTTCAAAAGGGCAGATCTATTCTCTCTCCTATGAGGGCTGATGTTTCTACCCTGATAGTTTTCCTTAAATCAACCCATTCCTAACTTGCTCAATTCCTCCACAGCTTTCTGACCATTCAAGTCTTATTTACCCTTCAAGGTCATAGTCAACATCCAACAGCTCTCAGGCTACCTCCTTGGACATTTGAACCTCTAGCACTAGGCCTGGTATGTAGCAGGCACTCAATAAAGCTGAAGAGAGTGAATGAACTTTCAGCATGCTCCTATTTATGTGGATGTCCATATACAATTCTCATCTGTACTCCTGAATTTATGCTAGTTTTTGTGTTGTATTGGAACCTCTCTCGCCGAACACCTAAATGCAGCACCTGATTCTTAAGGATAATAAATGAACATTCCCATAATCAGTCTTGTGCATATTTCAAATTCTTACACAGGTATTATATTTAACTCTTTATATATATACATCCTGTTTGTTTACTCAGATGGTAAGTTCTCAGTGGTCAGAGAATCCCCTCATTTGTTGCATTTGTTTGCACAGATTAATGACTCTCAATCTATCTGTAGTAAATTTCAATCACAGCCATCATATATCCTAAAGGTAGTTTCAAAACAAGACCTGCAAGGTGCTTAAGCAAACCTTTATGTAGCAACAACATAAACAGAAATGCCACCAAGGCTTGTTGATTCAGTGGCTCTTATTTAAGAAGGTTTATACAGGAAAATATTTTGTTCCTTCTTAGAAAAAGACAAGGCTCAGAATACCCAAGCAGCCCTTCTGACTCACTCGAGCCCACAGACCTGAGGGTGCTGGCCAGCCTCAGCTAAACCTTTATTGCCCTCCGAGTCACCACAAGCTTCTTTTACAGGAAAATCTAAGGAGCCAGGTGTTTGCCCAGAGCAGCCCTGAGAGCGTGAGCCTGCTAATGAAAACGGAAAATGCAGGTCATTTCCCTAGTCTCCTCTCTCTCTCTCCCTCTTTCTCTCTCTCTTTTTGCTCTTGCTATTCTTGGTCACTGTGACCTTACGACTGTGAATAAAAAATAATAGAAGGGTGGGAGGCAATGTTCAACCAGGGGAGTTGGGAGAGCGTGTCTTATAAGCTCTTGTAACCACCGCAGGCACCACCACAACAAACTGTTTGACCTTGAACAAGTCAATCAGCCTTCCTAAGCCTCTATTACCAAGGTGGTAATAGAAATAATAATATTACTGACCTTATAGGATTCCCATCTAACAGCCTCTTAGGAAGAGGGCTCACATGGACCACAGGGCATTGCAGAGTTCCCTGTCCTGAAAACCATGGAGGAAATGGCCTGAGATCACTCGCATTATTGTGTGACACTGATCCTAGCTCCATAATAGCAATACTATTAAGGACTACCATTTTGTGCACATCAAACATGTTCCAGGACTGTCCTTGTTGCTTTATGTTTATCGTCTAGTACCTCTACCAGGGTCTAACAAGTTGATATGAATATTCTTAAGTAGAGCAAAGGAAGGAGAGGCCCAGCAAGGTTAAGCAGTGTCTTTGCTCAAGGTTACATGCCTCACCCTCTCTTTCTACTATGACAGTGCTTCTCTGGTTGCCCTGGAGCTGAAATTGTGGCCTGAGGAAGACCTGCAAGCCCTGAACTCTCACCCAGGACTCTTGCAAACAACTGCAGGAAGTGTGTTTGTAGCTGCACCGCAAGGACTCAAGTCAGCAACCCCAAACTGGTCACTCAGGAGGACTCCATCGCACTTACAAGACTTTGCTGTTTTAGCTTCTTTCTGTGGAAAACACGAGGCTGCTTCTCTGCAGCTCACTCTTAAATGCCCCCAAAGTGCACCCCGGCCTCTCCAAGACTTGGCTGGCAGTGTCTCTGCCTGCCTCGGCCACCCAGCTCCACTTTCCTGCCCTGCCCCGCCTCCTCAGAAGCCCTATTTCCTTTAATCTAATTCTTATGGGGAAAGAAACGCCACGTTTATTAAAGTGCAGGCTTATCTATTTCATCACAGATCTAAGCCACGGTGATAAATCCCTAAGCTAAACACACACAAAGGGAAATACGAAGCTTGAATACAGAGCGGAATAAAGAAACAGGGCAGGGATAAATGTGGCCTTCGCCCAGCTGCTAGCTGGCAGCCCACCCACAGTGGGGTCTTGATCTGGGAGAGGTTGCTCCTGCCTCCTCGCAGGGGTAGGCGGATGGAGCTGAGGCAACGTCCGTATCAACATACTTTCTAGATGGCTCTGGCTAAACTTTCACAAATGTTCTGGTTAGGAAAAACTGGCTCTGTTGCATCTTGTTAAACTTCTGAATAATCTAAATTGATTGCCTTCTCTTCATTCAGCACATATGGGCGAGGAGACACAGGAGAACAGAGTCCAGAGCTCCTGAGAGTGCAGAGGCAGGGACCCAAAGATGAACAGGACACAGCCTCCGATGTCAGGGGGCTCAGTTGCAACACAGACTTAGGGACTCTCTGCAGGGATTTCCCCAATGCCTTGGCTTTGCTGTGGGGCAACATTCCACAGCCTCCATATCAGAACCAAAATTAGAGAAAAACGGCATCCTTAGAGCTTTCACTAATCTCTCCAGGAGTCTCCCAGTGACCCTCCCCATTCTAAAGCATTCACAGTCCATCTAGTGACATAACTGCTCACATTCACAGTGGAAAACACAGAGGGTAGCCACAGCAGCTCACTTCACCTGATGTTTTTGATACCAACTGTTTGCGGTAGAAGCATTACACAGTCCCCTTGTGGGCCATACTGTGACACAAATCATTAATTGCCCCCCAGTAGCCATTCTTCTCTAGTCAAAGAACTCCTATATTTTAATTGATCACTTGGCCACTGAAAAGAAAAACCACATTAGTTAATGTGATGTAAGTAGGAGTGGTATGACAACTTCAAGCAAGTGTTCTTAAAGAAATGAGGTATGATCTTCTTGGTCCTTTCTTCCTCCTGATGTCTGGAATGCAGACACGATGGCATGAGCTCAGGCAGCCATCTTGGGCTATGACACGGAAGGCAAATGCTTAGGAAGCCATAGCAACGAGATAGAAGGAACCTGGACACTGCCTGGACACTGTAGAGCCCATATCCTCCCTGAAGTGACTTCTTTTACAGAAGAGAGAAACTTCTCTTCTGTATCAGCAACTCTTACTTTAGATATTCCGTTATTTGTGAGCATACATAATTATAATCACTGCCCTCTGTATAATGTATTAAATAAGAGCATTCATTTTGTCACTCATTTATTCAAGAAATAGTTACTGAATGCCTACTAAGTGCCAAGATCTGTGCAAAAGGCACTGGCACTGTGAATAGAGTGAGCAAAGCAGACATATCCCTGTACTCAAGGCACTTACAGTTCAATGCCTCATTGTCGATTTGCTTACCATTCTGATGAGATATGCCCATGGCTGCATTCAGGTCTAGATCTCTGGGAGAAGAAAGTCTGTATATGTACATGTGGGGGGTGTGTGTGTGTGTGTGTGTGTGTGTGTGAGAGAGAGAGAGAGAGAGAGAGAGAGTGGGGGGGGGCAAGAAAGAAAGAGAAACCGTGGGTGGGGAGGGAGAAACCAGATTCTCTGACTTCCCTTGTAATTACTCTGGCAACATCCACTGGAGAACTGAATACCCCAGCTCAGTTCATCTGCCGACATGCAAACATTTCCAATTTTCCTTTGGGTAAGACCTCTCAGCTATTCATTCCAAGTCCTTGGACTGACCTGGTCATTCTCATCAACTGTTTGTTCTGGCCAAAAATCCTTGGAGTCGTCTGTGACTCCTGTCTTCCCCTCATACCCTCCATACAATCGATCAGCAAATGTTGTCATTTCTATCTACAAATAAATCCTGAACTCTCCTTTAGATATTAGTATTAAAACAATGACAAATTTCATAAATCTGGTAATTGTATCACAGTTATGTCAGTGAACATCCTTGAACTGAGAAGATACATATTGAAGTTGTCCTGAATGAAGAGTCATAATATTGGCAACTTGTTCTCACATGATTCAAAAATGATGATGATGATGGTGATGATGATGATGACGATGATGGTCGTGGTGATGATGGTGTTGATAGCAGTGGTGATGATGACGGTGGTGATGGTGATGATGGTGGTGGTGATGTCAGTGGTGATGGTCATAGTGATGATGATGATGATGGTATTTGTGATGGTGTTGATGATAATGGTGGTGGTGGCAATGACCAGGATGATGATGATGTTAAGGAAAAGGAGAGGGAGGAAGACAGAGAGATAAAGAGAAGCAAATATGTTACAATGTTAACAACTAGCAAGGGCATCTGGGTGTTCATTGTATCATTCCTGCAAGTATTCCATTGGTTTGAAATTGTTCAAAATAACAAGTTAAGAAAAATAAACACTGAAGAAAGTCTTTCTCACATCTTCCATAACTGACATCCCAGTCCAAGTCCCATCTCCCTCCCATCGCCCAGGTAAAGCAATAGCTTCCACTTCCTAGGCCACCTCCCCTCCAACGCCTGTGCCCCTCCAGAATCTAGCCTCGATCGGGTGCAGTGGCTCACACCTGTAAACCCAGCATTTTAGGGGGCTGAGACGGGAGGATCACTTGAGGTCAGGAGTCCAAGACCAGCCTGGTCGACATGGTAAAACCCTGTCTCTACTAAAAATACAAAAATGAGCCAGGCGTGGTGGCATGAGCCTGTAATTCCAACTACTTGAGAGGCTGAGGCAGGAGAATTGCTTGAACCCAGGAGGCGGAGGTTGCAGTGAACAGAGATCACACCACTGCACACTCCAGCTTGGGTGACAGAGCGAGACTCCATCTCAAAAAATAAATAAATAAATAAATAAATAAATAAATAAATAAATAAATAAATAACAGAATCTAGTCTCAAGATGGTGGCCAGAATGATTATAAAAACCACATGTCAGATCCTATCTCTACTCTGCTATAAGCCCTACAAGAACTCCCATGACATCCAGAATGAAACTCAAGATGTAGTGTGACTACAGGCCTCCCATCTCTGACTTCTAGCCCTTAACATGTCTCTATCCCAGTTCTCTCTACTCCAGCCGCTCTCGTCTGTTTTTCATACCAAGCAGGATTTCACTTCTGCCCTAAACACCCTTTCTCCAGATGGTCACGCATGGCTCAATCATTTGAGTCTCAGCTTCAGTGGTCCTTCCTCAAATCAGGTGACTTCCTCTCATTTCTCATCGCTTCCTACTTTCTTTTCTTGCTCTCTTTCTCTTCAAAGCCTTATTGCCCGATTTCAAGTATATGTCTGTGGGTTTATTTTCTGCCACCTCTAGCTGAATATAAACAGCATGAGACTAGGGACTTTGTTTTGTTCACTATATTGCTGATGTCTGACATCCAATAAAGGACCAAAATCACTTTTGAATGAATGAAGGAATCCATGAATCTGGAGTCCCATCTTGCCATCCTTCTCCTCTGGCTCTCAAGGTGCTGCTAACGAACTGTGCTCCTCACACCTCCTCCTCTGTTGGTTTGTCACTGTAGACCCCCAAAAGCCTCCTCTCCAACCCCCGTTGGAGGGTCCAACCTTGCCCCATTCCCCTGCCATTAGAACAACTCAGTCATTTGCCACCTCCACAGCAGGGACCCCTACCCGCTCCCACACATCTTCTACCCCGCCAGGGACACAGTCCATATGTTTAATGGAAAAAAAAAAAAATTCCTCCTGCTCAGAGCAGCCTTCCCCACTAGAACACAGAGTTCCAGTTCCTTCCTGGCTGTTGTCCTAAATCTTTAATCACTCCTGTCTGTTTACAGAAAAGCCACAACCAATCTTTCCAAAGGAATTGATCACTGTGCCCTTCTGCAAACCTTTAGTCTCTTACACATCACTGTTCTCCAGGCTCCTGTGGACCCCAGTTTTCCATCCTCCAGGAGTACCCTCCACCCTCCTCCTCACCCATTCAATCTTACCTGCCCTTCAAGCACTCGGTGACGCTCGCCCTGACCACACAACCTCCCTCTGAGCGTTCTGAGCATGTGGCCTATAATTGTGGAGGGGCATCTGTAGGGTCAATTATCTTCTTGTGTTGTCTCAACTTCCTGCGCCTGGATTTAAGCTCCTGAGGCCAGGATTGTGTCTAATCCACCTTCCAGCTCCTGTAGGCCCTAACCAAGTGTTCAGCACACAGTTGGTGTGTCACATCTAGTTAGGGATGCCTCCATGCCGTCTCCTCCTCCATCTTCGGTTTCTCAAATAGCCTATGGACATTAAGCCTCTGAGGAAAAGACCACTAAAGGCCACTCAGATGGAGGCCAGGCTCTCCCTCCTGGCGAGAGCTCCCATGCTCCACATCCCTGGGGGCCAGGGGCATATGGCTGGTCTCCCTCGTGTCCTGCTGCTCAGGGCCGCCCTTGCCCAGTACCCTTTTGCTCTTGTCACTGCACCTCGCTCTGTCACTTCCTTCGTTTTGCCAACTCATGGAGGTAATTGCGAATTCTAACCCTGTCCTCCGTGCTCTGGCTTTCGCTCTCACCGGCACCTCGTTTTGGGAACAGCCCGGCCATATTCTAAACCCTCTGGCTCCCTGGGCGTGGTGGTGAGTGATTAGTGAGCCAGCTCAGGGGTTCTCCTTTCTCCCCCGGCCACGTGGGGAGAGCAGGCTCTATCTGCCCCGACTCGGGCTTCCTCCTTGGTGGGAGGGGCAGGGGATGGGGTCCTCTCTGGCCAAGCCTGTGCAGCAACCAGGCAGGACGAAGCCCTAAGAGTGGGACATGCTGGGCATAGCTGGTCCCACCATCACAAGGGCAGCCCCTCTGGCTTCTGGAAAGCTTTGCTTCTGGGCACACCTGTCCTTAAGACAATCCTATGCTGGGAAAAGTCACTTATCTCCCGGGATAAGAACATAAGTGCTTAGCACTCACTTTCTTTTTTTTTTTTCTTTTTCTTTTTTTGAGACGGAGTCTCGCACTGCCGCCCAGGCTGGAGTGCAGTGGCTGGATCTCAGCTCACTGCAAGCTCCGCCTCCTGGGTTTATGCCATTCTCCTGCCTCAGCCTCCCGAGTAGCTGGGACTACAGG
>NW_012101310.1:3034084-3051351 GCF_000951045.1 Mandrillus leucophaeus | reverse complement strand
TAGTAGAGATGGGGTTTCACCGTGTTAGCCAGGATGGTCTCGATCTCCTGACCTCGTGATCCGCCTGTCTCGGCCTCCCAAAGTGCTGGGATTACAGACTTGAGCCACCGCGCCCGGCAGCACTCACTTTCTGAATGGCATAAAATGAGGAATTAACGCTTCCTCTCAGGACAAGCCTGGCACTGAGAACAGAATGGTGATTTGGCCATAGTTTCACCTGGGCTCTGACCCTGAGTCACGGAATCCCAAGAGAAGTGCGGCCAGTGAGAGAGTGAGTCCCGGATATTGAGCTGCCTAGGTCAGACCCCACACCCTGACACCGACAAGTCATGCACCTGCAGGCAGGCCGCCCATCACTCCATGTCGCTGTAGCCTCCTATCTACTGGGAGGAGGACAGTGCCTACACTATGACAAGGAAGGCTCCTAGCCCAGGGCCTGGACACTCACCCCTCAACAAATCCCAGCTACTGTTTCTACGATGACATGCGAAAAGTCGGACCTTGGAAGTTGCTAGGCCAGCCTTCCTCTCAAGCTGGAAATGCCCAACTTGCTCGCCTCCTCTGCTTCAAATCATCACGGAGTGAGCAGCTTGTTGCATGGCAAGGTGGCCTGACCTGGAGCAGAGGGGCTCACATCAGGAGAACGCCTGCCCTTGTGCTGAGCAAGAGTGGCCTCCTCTGGTGTCCTCCCCACGGCCCTAGATAAATGCACTGCAGCAAACGAGAAGTGTAGACAAACACTCCAGCCATGAAAACAGCTGGCATGCCACCCCCTTGCATCTGGATTCCAGGTTGTTTCCATGCAGCCTAAAGACATAGCTGTTTCCAGAGCTCTCAACTTGCTCTGTTCATTCATCCTAAACCCCTGTGACTCTCTCATATGACCTACTGTTCCCCGTGGGACTTACTGGGACTTCTGACCCAAATATGGGGTTTGCATCATGCTAGTCACTTTGTGAGTATTTACTGGACAGCCTGAGTATGCCAGGCTCTGAGCCAGGGATTGGAGATTGTCAGGTGAGCTATGCTGATACCAGACACACCTTAGAGAAACCAGACAGCCCAGAGAAAGTTAAGTCAATCTTCACAACAACACAAGCAGGAGAGTTTATACCCAGTTTACAGACCAGGAAAACTGAGGCATGGAAGGTTAAGTAAAATGATCACTACTTCCAGCTAGTGAAGGCAGAACGGGGTTCCAAACTGGGGCCAACAGTCCTAGTCAGCCCCCTCCACTGTGTCTCTGCAAGGACGGAGGAGCCCAGGGTGCCACGAAGGACCAGCGGAGAAACGCCCCCAGGCAGGGAGCCAGGGAAGTGAGAGCCATGTGGGGGCCTGGGAGAAAAGGAACAGCAGGCTAGGCTGTGGGAAAGTGAACGAGAAGAGAACATTCCAGATCAAGCAAAGAGCAGAGCATGGCTGGGGAGCTGTAGAAGACAGAGAGTGCATCCCCATAAGGACCCAAAAGTGTTTGAGTAGGCAGAGCTTTGGTGTCCGCGGAAGGAGTGGCAGAGTTTCTGATGGCAGAGACAAAAAAGAAGCTCTTCCCAGAATCCCCCAAAACTGTGGGAAGGAGGTTGCCTGGTAGTGGAACGCAGGAGATGGGCTGAGGAGGAGGTAAGGGGAGCTGACGGAGAGGCAGCAGGTGTAGATAAGTGTTTTGCAAAGCTCGGCTGTCGGGGAGAGAAGAGACGGGGAGAGTGTGAAACGGAGGGTGGGCTCATCCTATGTGAGGGTAAAGAGGCTGAACATATCCCCAGGCTGGAGGAGCAGAGCTGCTACAGAAGCGTGCAGGAGGGGAAAGGTGGAAGTCCAGGGAGCAAGGTTCTGTGGACCAGGAACAGATGGGGTCCCAGGCACAGAAGGGAAGGTGAGCTGTGGCCAGCAGAGGGGGTCTTGTTAAATGGAAGATGGGGCCGGGTACAGTAGCTCATGCCTGTAATCCCAGCACTTTGGGAGGCTGAAGCAGGCAGATCACTTGAGGTCAGGAGTTTGAGACCAGCCTGGCCAGCATGGTGAAACTCTGTCTCTGCTAAAAATAAAAAAAATAAAAAACAAAAAATTAGCCAGGCGTGGTGGTGGGCACCTGTAATTCCAGCTACTCGGGAGGCTGAGGCAGGAGAACTGCTTGAAGCTAGCAGGCAGAGGTTGCAGTGAGCTGAGATGGCGCCACTGAACTCTAGCCTGGGTGACAAGAGTGAAACTCCATCTCAAAATAAAATATAAATAAAATGGACCTTGGGGTATCTGCACCCTGCAAGACATGTTGAATTCCGAGTCTGTCATCATCTGAGGATAGGCTGACCATCCCTCCCAGGGATGTCACTTGTAAATTTAATAACCATGCTTTCAACCTCATCACCTAAGTGATAGAAAACAGTCACTGAGAAGGTCAGGGCTGAGGAGAGCCAAAGTCTGCCCGGGTCCCTCTCTTCCTGCATGCCTCCCCTCCACACCTTTCTCTACCAGCTCTGTTCCTCCAGCATGGGCATGTTTTCATGTTTCCCCCCACCCTTCACCCCTCACATAGGATGAGCCTACCCTCCATTTCACAGCCTCCCCGCCTCTTCTCTCCCCGACAGCTAAGCTTTGCAAAACAGTTGTCTACACCTGCTACCTCTCCATTTGCACCCTGGAGACCCTGGGCCCCACTGCAACATGATTCATTCATCAGCCCTCATGAGCCCTGGTTCAACCGGCTATAAAATCCGAATCAAGCAATACCTTGGCTCGAGTCTCAGGGAAGGAAAGAGGGGAATGGGACCTGACATTGACAGGGCACCTCCTGGGCTCACAGATCTGTTTGCCATCCATTCCCCTATGGAATCCCAGAGAGGGACGTGTCTCTGGTCACATTCCACGTGGAAGGAAATGCCGCATGGAAGATGGCTGGGACTTTCAGAGAGGGGCCGACAAACTAGAGCCCACAGGCCAAACCCTGCCCATTACCTGCTACTGTAAATGACATTTTATGGAAACACGTCCAAATTTTATGAAAACACACATCCATTCATTTACTTATCATCTATGGCTGCTCTTGTGCTTCAAGGGCAGAACTGGATAGTTGCCACAGAGATCTTATGGCCTGCAGAGCCTAAAATATTGACGATCCAGCCCTTTCCAGAAAATGTTTGCCAACTCCTACTTCAGAGCCCTGGACTAAGGTCCAGGCTGTCCAAACCAAGGGGCTATTTGGTCTTTGGTTTGTCTTATTGTGAAACCTACAAGCTCTTTCTGCATCATCTTGCCCCCTCTATAGGAGGGTGTCTTCCTGTGGAAAGAGAAGTCAGAGAAAGTCATAGAAAGTTCTCTCATTAACCTGTGGTGTTCACTACTTGGCAACCAGAAAACAGAAATCAGATCATCACACTTAAATAAACTCCTTGCCAAGCACGCCCGCTCACGCCTGTCATCCCAGCACTTTGGGAGGCCGAGGTGGGCAGATCACGAGCTCAGGAGTTCGAGACCAGCCTGACCAACATGGTGAAAGCCCGACTCTAGTAAAAATACAAAAATTAGCCAGGTGTGGTGGCGTGCACCTGTAATCCCAGCTACTCAGGAGACTGAGGCAGGAGAATCTCTTGAACCCAGGAGGTGGAGGCTGCAGTGAGCCAAGACTGCACTACTGCACTCCAGCCTGGATGGCAGAGCAAGACTCTGTCTCTAAAAACATAAAAACTTACAAAATAAAAATAAATAGGTAAAATTAATTTTAACAATCAGTGCTTGACAGCCACATGTAGCTAGGAACCAATATATAGGACAGTGAAGACTTAAAATTGTCTTGCTCTTGTGTCAGATGCGCTTTGATTGCTTTCTATCTATATTTACGTCACCTCCCACTTAAGTGACCCCTGTGTGTCTCAGTTTCCTCACAGGCCAAGCATAATTCTGGCCAGCTAATCTCACCATTTCCATAGAGCTCCAAAACCTTATGAGGCTATCATCTCAGACTCCTCTAGAACAACAGTTCTGTTTCTTTCGGGGACGACTGAGAAAAGAAAAGTCCTACTTCCTACGAGACGCTGAGACTCACCAGAAGTTTCCCAGCTCAGCTGCACAACCCAGGTTTTCTGGCTTCATGGGTGGCCCTAAACCTGTCCCTGGGAACAGGGACTCTCTGGGCTGCCTGGGCTTCCAAGGCGCCCATGCTTTCTTAGCAGGGTGTAAAGAACTGGGACGGCATCCTGGATAATAGTCTTCTGGGCCCAGCCATAGAAGCAAAGCTCCCAGTTCCTGGCTGCACTGACCCGTGGAGTTCTGGGTCAGCCCCAGACAGGAGGAGAGGGGCCATGGGGCTCGGTAAGAAGCCTGGTCAGGCCGGGCGCAGTGGTTCACACCTGTAATCCCAGCACTTTGGGAGTACGAGGCGGGTGGATCACGAGGTCAAGAGATCAAGACCATCCTGGCCAACACAGTGAAACCCTGTCTCTACTAAAAATGCAAAAACTAGCCGGGTGTGGTGGCAGGCGCCTGTAGTCCCAGCTACTTGGGAGGCTGAGGCAGGAGAATCACTTGAACCTGGGAGGCAGAGGTTGCAGTGGGCTGAGATTGCGCCACCGCACTCCAACCTGGGTGACAGAGCAAGACTCCATCAAAAAAACAACAACAACAACAACAACAACAAAAACCTGGGCACTGGACTCCAGGACCTTCTGGCTCAACCAGCTGGCTGGTGATCAGCCTATGCGCTAAGGGATGGACACTATACTTACTTTACAGAGAGGGCTGCTACATGGGGTGCAGTCGTCAGTATGCAGCTGCATAACCAGTGCCTGTGCTTGGATCCTATGCCCTTCCAAGTCAAGGACTATGTCATCCTTCATTCATTCCCTGAACCAACAGCTCTTGAGCAACTAGGATCTTCCAAGTGATGTTCTTGGTCCTAGGATACCATGATGATAGGAAAAGAAAACCCTTGTGTACCTGGGGCTTGAATTCTGATGGGGACAGATAATAAACACATGAACCGACAAATGTATGATGTTAGATGATGTAAGTACTCTAAGAAAAGTAAAGCCAGAGATGGTAACAGAGGAGAAGGTTAGGAAAGGCCTCTCCAGAACAGTGCTGTTTGAGCAAGATTCCACAAAACAAATACCTAGTGCTAGAAAATTTGAGGCTACAGGAACAGAGAGGGGAAAACATCTCAATGCAAGAATACAAACGGCATGAGAAGAAACAGTGTGTCTGGAGAAGACTAGTGTGTCTGGAGCCTGGGAGGGACGCAGAAGGTAGTAGGGGTTGAGGTCAGAGAGGCATGGGGTGATGGATGGGAGCCAGGGCATGCAGGGCTGTGGCAGAGTGCTCCTCTGCCACCTGTTCAGCCTTCATTCTGGGTCTCCATGAAGCTTAGAGAGTCATGACCCTTGGCTCCCTTTGTCTGCCATTAATGGATATGGCTTTGACAACAGGCAGGATGACTGGCTGTTCTTTTATACAACTCACAGTGGTATGCAGATGGGCATGAATATTTACTCTCTCCAAATGATGTCACTCTTGATAAAGCGAATCTGGATATCAACATTCTGTAACCTCAGCACATGATCTCATTACTACTGCCAGGAATGGGTACCCCACTCTCCCTAGATGTCCCAGGACAGGCTCTTTAGGAGGGGGGTGAGGTAAGGCAAACATGCTAAGTCTCTCCTACTTCCCATCTATGGGAAAAGCGAGCCCACAGCAAGCCTCTAAGGTGCTGGACTCAGGGAACTGCAATGCTCGGTATGGTGCATCTCTTCATGACTCCACTTGGTCCCTTAAACAAGCTTTCTATTTCTACTTACGCCTGCTTTTGCCCAGGGGTCTCCATTCAAAGCTCTATACTGATCCCCTCCCTCTCTCAGATGAGCCTGAGTCTTCCACACCCTTCGGCCCCACCTGTTGAGGAGAGGACTGGTTACAACAGCCACACTCACTCTGCCTAGCCAGTCTCCATCTTGCAGATCTTGATGTGAACCTACATTCAATAATCTTCAAAGAATCTCTTCCTTATTTGACAGCTTTCCTCCAGTTCCCTCAAAACTTTAAGAGCTCAGTTTGCAAAGTTTTCTGGACTGGAGAACCACGTGGGAAGTTTGTTTTTGTTTGTTTCTTTTTTTAATATCAATGCCAGGTCCTACTATAGACCAAGTAAATCAGAATCTTTGGGATGGGGGCAGGCATTGGTATTTTCAGAATTCCCCACACGACTCCAATGTGTGACCAGGGCTGAGAATCACTGAGCTAAAAGAGGTCTTCTTCAACTTTATCATGTGTACAAATCCTCTGAGGATCCTGAATGCAGCTTCAGATTCAGTAGGTATGGGGAAGAGCCCAAGACTCTGCATTTCTAATAAGTTCCAATGGAATGCAGTTGCTGCTGGTCCACGGACCGCACTTTGGGTAGCAAGGGTCTGCAGGCAGCCAGATTTGAGGGGTAAGGGATGAAAGCAGGGTTCATTGGTTTTCTACATTCCAACCAAGTGTCCCGTATGTGGCAATCTTTAAAGCTGGAAAGGGGCTTCCTGGAAGGGTTGGGGTAAAAGGCTCTTATAGAAGGGGACAGGATTTTTCTGCTAACGTGGGATTAGAAACTCTCACATCTAAGAAATGTTACAGGATCCATTCGCTATTATGCATAAAGTGCCTAGCAGAGTACCCAATACATAGTAAGTTCTCAATCTGTGGTACTTGTGCTATTATTGTTTTCGTTATTACTGCAGGACTCTCAACCCACATCCCAAACCAACCAAGCATGTGCTTTCAATGTCCAAAACCCTGACCAAGCCCCACAAATTACTTTCATCCCCAGAGGATGTGCCTCAGACAGCAGCCAACCACAGGAAGGCTTGAGTCCAGGGACCTTCATCCCAGACATAACCCCACGGACCCTGCCTGGTCTAAGGACACCAATGCATTGCCTTTGGTTCTTTCATTCGATTCATCTTCCATGAGCTGTGGATGTGCCTCCATAGCCTGATCATGGCTAACAGTCAGTGTTTGCTATGTATGGGGACCTGTCTTCAGTGCTTTACTTGGTTTAACTCATTATACAATTAAAACAACTCTGACGTACAGGTACAATTGGCTTCAACAGCAGACAAAGAAACTTGGAAAGACAAAGAATCTTGCCCAATATCACATACATAGTAAGAGACAGGGCCAAAAGACAAACTGAGGAAGATACTTAAATGCTCAAGCTTTCCCGGTGCTTCTCAAACTCTAATTGCTAAGCGATTTCACCAAATTACAGGTTCTCATTCAGCAGGAGAGGTAGAGTCTGGGATTCTGCATTTCCCACAAGCTCTCAGGTGATGCTGATGTGGCTGACCCACCGAAACCATCTTGAGTATCAAAGCTACTCATATGCTCTGATGCCTACTGGTGTTACTGGATATCTTCCTTAATAGCCCCCTAAAAACTTACTACCATACTCCTACAACTGATGGTTTGTTGATTTGATGAGTGTCAAAATTACGGTAAATTTCCACTCTGAACACTTACGCAAAGTTCTGTTCAACTTCTGCTCAAACTGCAATATTTTGTGGCAAAGGATATCAACTGTTTGGAAAAGCATTGTGTCCATTATAATCTGTAGAAGCTGCAGCTTGTGATGAAATTGCTTTTAAATTTAAGCATCACAACTGAGAATGCTTTCTGGGCCAGGATACTATTCCCATCTCCAAGCGCAAAGTGAAGAGTTCCAATTTGAGAAATACAGGAGGAGAATTTCTTGAAACATAGAAGTGAATCATGTAACTGGAAGCTTTCCTTCTCAGCTCACTAGAAGAGACGAGGTATATAGAAACCAGAAGAAATGACAAATCTTCCTGCTCTGTGAAGGGTATTTAAGGGCAAATCCAGACTGTCCACCTAATCAGTCTGGATTCAGCAGTGGGGAACCAGCTCGCTTGAGAATGAGACAAAGAAAACCCAAACAGAGAGAGGGGAAGATAAACAACCAGGGGTGCTTTTGATGCCAGAGTGACCTGAAGTTTCAGAGTCACAACAAGGTTCTGGTGGAGACTGACTTCAAAGGATGAATCCTTGGAAAAATCAAAATATACTACTCAAAGGTGGTGACAATACCAGAGTTGGATTCAACAGCGAGCAGTGACAAAAAGGATTAGCTACAACGGTGTCTCTATGCAACTCCCACAGCCCAGTGACTCTCAAACTTAGTTCCACATTAGAATCACCTGGGAAGTGTTAGCCACCAGCCCCCCACCCACCTCCATTCTCAGACCACACTTCTACATCAATTCAATCAGTCTCTGGGGGTGGGGCCGAGGCATCCTTAATTTTTAAAGATCCCCACTTGATTCCAATGTACAGCCAAGTTTGAGAACCACTGGCTTAGGTTTTCAGTGTCTTCACTCATAAAATGAAGGAATCCTTCAGAACCAGTGATTCTCACCACTAGACACATGTTAGAATCACCTTGGGGAGATTGTTTAAAATACTAATGTGATGCCAACACCATCCCTAGAAATTCTGGTGATTCTGTGGAGCCCAGGCATCAGCATTTTTAAGATCTCCTCAGGTGATTCTAAAATGCATCCATGTAGATGACCACTGGTCCAGATGTTTTTACCAAGATTCCTTCTATTGCTTATGTTTTAAGGATCTATGGTGTTAAAGCTTAAAATGCATCTTAGACATTTTGCAAATGTGGAGTCCCCATCTTTACCTTTACAGCCGGGATTTTTAACTTTGGATGAATCTATTAACTCCCTTAAATCATATACAAACTGTTGGATGAATATAAATATGTATATGTATTTCTCAGGAGGGAGTGTCATCTCCTTTTATTAGGCTCTCAGAAGATTTAAGAATGCTATTTTAAAAGCAAATATTAGGTTTCTGACTTAATAAATTTAAGAAAAATAAAGAATGAATGGAAAATAAATTTGATCTCATCAGCACTTTTGCTATAGTTTGGATTTGGTCACATCCACTGCCACCTAGTGGTTATATATCCTTATTGCAGGCTTAGTTCAGATCACATTGCCCATCCTCTGAAAACTACAGAGTAATAGATGTGAAGATTTCAGATGCAAGTATCAAAGTAAAAGCTTTCTCTGGGACTAGGATTAGTACCAGTAAGAGGCTATCTGGAAACACTCACTACAAGAGATGACTTCCCAAGCTGTACTTGTAAGGAGACTGTCCACTCAGATATTTTGGATTCATACCCTTAACTGGGTAAGGATATTACAGTTTCCTAGTTCTTACTATTGTTAACTATTTGCCTTGGTTTGAATCTTGTTTTTCTCTCTTACTAATCATGTAACCTTGGGAAAGTTACTTAGCCTTTCCATTCCTCACACAAAATGGGGATAATATAAGTATTTCTAAGATTGCTGTGGAGAATAAATAAGAAAATACACGTAAAAGGCTCAGCATGACTCTTGGCACAGAACAAGATTCCAATAAATATTTAGGTTATATTACTGTTATTACTGATTTTTTAATTATTATTAACATCTCAGTGACCTTGTTCAAGTTACTAAATTTCCTTGAGCTTCATATATCGACCCGTATGACAAGGAAAATAAGCCCTGCCATTTTCTTCACAGTTATAGCAATGATAAGTACAAAAAGTAGAAGGCATATTGTTATTTTATGGCAACTCATCATACATCCAGGGAATCTACAGAGCACAGGAAAAAGACACGCAAAAATAGAGATGTTAATTCTCATCCTCAGGAAGGAGCTCTCTGAGATCCCAGTAGTTGAGCAGGTTCTATAGTGGGGTACAGTAATTTATTGTCACATATCTAGCATCCTACTCAGCCTAAAGTTTCCCACCACATGGCTGAATGGATGGCCATACCCTGCTATGGATGCTGCAAGCTCCTTTATACCAGCCACTCACTAGGTCACACGTGCCTGAAATTGTCAGTTCTCATCCAGCCCAGACACTGACCGGCAACAGTCTTGCCCATTCCAAACTCACCCCAGGGAGAAAGTCCCAAAAATCTTTTGCAAGCCTGCCTGTCCATCAGAGAGTCGCTCATCTCACCATCATATGTCCACAACCTGCCCCACCAGAGCAGAAACATCTTGAAACCTCTCACCAGCCTCAGCAAAGAATCAAGGTGTCCAGCTGTTACTTACCTGGAGTCTGCTTGGCCGTACGCACAGGAGTGTAGTGGTTTTTGGAGGACGATCTAACCGGCGTGTTCTCTTTGGGAGAGGTATCGATAGCCGAGATAGTTTCTCTTTCACAGTGTGCTATGGGGATTGGTCCCTGTTGTCTTAAGATGTCAGCCAGAGCCCTAAACAAGGAGGAGATCACATAATGAGATTCACTGAGCAGGTGTGCACACCCATGAGGGGAGTTGGCTTACTTTCATATGCCCTTTGATTTGCAGAGATGCAGGAAGAGAGAGAGACAGCATTCAGCTCTCAATAGTCAGCTACATCTGGTGTTGGTTTCAGCAGGGGACACAGGGTAAAGGTTACCATGCCTGGAGGTACAGACTAAAAGGCTGGGGCTATGGTTTCTTTCCTTAATTCATTTCACATTAGTAAACTCTGAGCCCTTTCAAAATACTGGCTCCCCAGATATCCACCTATGCCAGGCAGGTATCTATAGCAGTTGGCCACTGGAATGCCACTATGGTGAAGGGCTGAAACTATTGGCCTCAAATTCAGCAGCAGGTCACTAATATCAGGGGACCACTTCGTCATCCAAAACCACACACTGAGTATCATGTACTAGATACTGGAGACCCAAATAAGTACGACACACAGCTCCTGCAATCAAGGAAGGGTATGATTGAGCTGCAAGGACAGGACATAGAGATGAAAAGATAAAAATCAAAACACGTGAATGGTGCAGACAGTCAAGACAACTGGAGTTTAGAGGAGGGAGCAATCACAAACACAGGGAAAAAATACACAGGAAGAAAGAAAGACAAGCAGAGACTCTGCCATAGCAGGAGAGACCCGTTCCCCTGCAAGAGGTCCAGCTACTCAAGAGAAAGCAGCTTTTGTTAACTCAGTGCCCAGCTTCAACAACCAAACATGCAGTGACTGAGGACTCAGCATGCATCATTCACTGAAGAGAGAGAGATCAATGGGACCCAATTCCTGCCATCTAGGGGCTCATAATTTAGGGGGAATTGCTCCCCTACTTGCTTTCAAACAGAACGCCCTCTGTGGGTATGACATGTGACATACTCACTGGCAGTGGGGAACAGATGAGTAAGGACAGCCACAAGAGACTACACCTGGATACTGTCACTTCAGAGCCAGGTCCCCAGTCCTCAATGCACTCCATTTTGCACATGCCAGGCAAAGACTCTTCCATTTTCCTAAGGGGTGTCTCTGAGGGGTGGGGCCCTGCCCAACCCAAGGCTTCCCTCTTACCAGGAGTCCAGCTCCAACACTCTGGCCCCATGAAAAGTGACAACTGCAGCAGTTTAGAAATGCATCTGAGTAAACTGCGGGGGGAAGAATAGTTTCTTCACAAAATGGTCCTGGGACAACTAGATCGCCACATGAAAAAGAAGGAAGTTGGATCCTTACCTCACACCATATAAAAAACTAACTCGTAATGGATTATATACCTAGATATTAGTCCCAAAACTATAAATCACGCTGAGATACCCTTTCATACACACTAGGATAGCTATAACCGAAAAGCCACATAATACCAAGTGTTGGCAAGGAGGTAGAGAAATTTAATCCTTCATACACTGTTAGTGGGAATGGAAAACCCTGCAATCCCTTTGGTAAACAGTTTAGCACTTCCTCAAAACTGTGATGTTCCTTAAACGCAGAATTAACATATGGCCCAGCAAATCTACTAGGTATTCCCAAGAACAATAAAAAACATATGTTGTATTAAACTTGTGTACAAAAGTTCAAAGCAGCAGTATTAATAATAGCCAAAGGGTAGATGCAACCCAAAAGTCCATCAACTGCTGAAAAGAAAAACAAAATATGGTATATTCACACAATGGAATATTATTCAGTCATTTTAAAAAGGCATACTGACACATGCTATCACACAGATGGACCTTGAAAACATCATGCTAAGTAAAAGAAGCACACCGTAAAAGATCATGTTTCTATAACATACCCAGTTAGGTAAATCTGTAAAGACAGAAAGCAGAACTGTGGTTACCAGGGGCTGTCTCTAGGTCATGTGAGAAAATAAGAAAACAGTTTGTGCTATGAGATGTATCTTCTCCTGGGAGAGGGCTCCTGATGCCCAGTGGGCTGCACTGAGCTGGTCAGCACAGCCAAGAGAGAGGGATGTACAGCAAAAGGTGTTTCTCAAACAAGGCTGCCTGACAGGCTACCTAAGGACGGGAACCCTGCCACATGTTGTAAAGTACATGGCAGCTAAGGAAATGCTCCTATTCCCACACCCATGTGTGACCATTTTCCAGGATCCTTCCTTTCCAGTACCCTCTGCCAACTAGGAAGGCAGCCCTCATTCCCAGACCACGTGGCCTTAAGAGTGAGTCCCTCTGCCTACTCTCCCTCCCTCCACTGGTGACCCCCCTCCTTGCTCCGGTTCCTCTCCATCTTCCATCCCCTTCTCTCCAGGGTGCTCAATAAATATTATTCTAATTCTGAAATGCGTGATCCTGGTCTCACCTAATTAATTTGAATACGCCGGAGGAAATGGGTTAAGGCCTGAGCTACTTTCTAACCGTAGGAAAGAAAATTGGTCACTGAGGAACCGCACAGCAGATTTTGTAAAAGAGTGGGCAGCAGCTTCCAGCATCTGAGAGAAGACAGTAGGGAGAGTCAGACAGTAGCAAACAGAGAGGGAGAGAAAGGGAGAGAAAGGGAGGGACAGGCGACAGAGGTCCAGAGAGAAAGAGAGGAGAGAAAACAGGTGGAGAGAGGAGAGAAATGGGAGATGGAGCCAAAGAGACAGAAGGAGAGTGAGAGGGGGTCTGAAACCCCAAGCAAGAGAGAGCAGGCGAGGTTCAGAGAAGAGAGTTAGTGAAAGTGACAGGCATCAGGAGACAGAGAGAGGATAGGAGG
Organism: Mandrillus leucophaeus; assembly: GCF_000951045.1. NCBI lineage: Eukaryota > Metazoa > Chordata > Mammalia > Primates > Cercopithecidae > Mandrillus > Mandrillus leucophaeus. The sequence goes on along the minus strand of NW_012101310.1, from coordinate 3,038,358 downwards.
CAGAGTCCGAGGGACAAGTAAGCCGGCAGGAAGAGCAAGAGGGAGAGTAAGCCACAGAGAACCAAAGTGAAATCCAGAGATAAAATGCGATTCAGAAGAGACAGGTAAAAGGGGTTAGAGAGAGACATTCGGAGGGAAAGAGTCAGACAGAGAGAGACACACAGACGGCCAAGTGAGGGACTCAGGACAGGACAGGCTGTCAGCAGGGCCCTGTCACCCCCCATGTGGACGACAGATGTGTCTGATTTAGGAATCTGAAGTGAAGAGTCACCTTAGTGGTCGTGCTCTTTCCAACCCTCCCCCACCCACAGCAAGCCCCTTTGACTGCAGTATCTGATATACGGAACAAAAGAATTCTTTTGCCTGAATTATCTGGATTATTGCCTAGGTTTGATGCTCCCTTCTGTCTGTGTATTTCTTGGCTTTCTCGGGTGTGTGGCAAGCAGGGGAGAGTAAATTAATCAGGCAGCAAATCTGATCAGGGAAAACAGTCACTGTGATGAGGCCAGGAAACTTAAGCTTCCTTCAGTACTTGGTCTTGTATATTAATCACCTGAATAGCAAAAGTATCATCTTACATTTGGATAGCACTTAATAATTGCTCAATGCATTCACCTGCCTTGTCTCATAATCCTATCCCTGTGACCTTTGCAGCTATTATTATCATAATTTTTAACAAGGAACTGAGGTTCAGGCTAATTCCAGCACTAAAGCATATCGGAACAGGGATTTAACTCCAAGGCTTCTGACTTGAGCCCGGGCATCCTTCTGTTCACTGGGACTGTCTCTTACATACATTTCACTTCCTACAAATCATCAGCTTTAATGAGTCCTCCTGGTCCCTCCAGCTGGGTCGGCTAATTTAGCAAATGCCAGTTAATATTTGGGCATGGAGAAACAATTAGTAAATGAGTGATTCAGTTCAATACCAATTATGTATTTGCTTAAAACCTTGGTTATTGTTGTCAGTGGTCCCGAGGAAATGAAAGTGTGTCTGAATTTCCCTCAGTGCTTAGTTATCTCAACACCTGCAGGGACCAGGCCCAGTCAACATTTTAACGTGTTGCCACTTGCATTCAGGATATGAACTAGTTCTTAAAATGGCAAGTGATTTCCCTTAACAACAGAAAAATAAACAAAACCTTGTTCATAACTTTGCCTCATAGTCTTGTCTGCTTGAGATATTAGAGACTATCATTTATTCAGTGATTACGATGTCCCAGACACTGGCTCTTACATGCATTGGATCATATATTTCTCAGAATGCTCTTACAAGGGATGTGTCATCGGTAGACCTATTTTGTTGATCAGAAAACTAAAACTTTTAGAGGTTATATATGTTACCCAAGGTCACACAGCTAGTAAGTGCTGAATTCAGATTCCAAACACAGGTAGGTTAAACTACAGGTGCTGACTATATACCACCAGATTATTCATTCATCTAGCCACCCATCTCTTCATCCATCTCTCCCTCCCTCCATTCATCCTTCCCTCTCACTTTCCATCCCATATCCCATCCATCCACCCACCTCCATCTATCCAAAATTATATCCATCCCCCAATTCATCCCCTCATCCATCTGTCCAACACTCTATCCATCAATCCATAAAACACTTCATCCATCATTGAAGATCATCCCTCCATCCAACACCCCATCCATCCATCCATCCATCCATCCTTCCATCCACTTAATCACATTTGTTTTCTTCACCTACTATGTCCCTGTAATGGTCCCTGAACACAAGATTTTAGAGAGTGTTTAATCGTTGGGGCAAAGATCTACCCAGACCTGAGAACTCAGCTGTGGCTCAACTGCTCAGTGCTAGTCACCTTAGTGTGCCATTCACACCAACAGCTCTACAACCTTTTACACTATTTTAGCAGCCATCTTTTTTGCCAAATGAAATCCTGACTGGAACACCAACATACTTCACCAGACCCCTGCTCTGCATAAGGCCAGTGGGAAGTGGGGGCCCTGTTCCTCCAAGCTCTTCTCAGTAAATCTGGTAGGAAGTACTCAGTTGTCCCTGGACTTCGTGGAGTTTTCAAATTTTAAAACAAGTATGGTGAAAGAGCATCAAAATGAAAACTTGGGTTTTTTTTTTTCTTTTGTCCCTATCTTCATTCACTGAACAGATGGTCAAACTTAGGTCCTCCCAAATTAAGTGGGGGAACCTAGAGCCCCTTAGTTCACCTGGTAATTATTATAAATCTCAACCAATATGCCCTCCATGAGGACCCCGTGAATACTGTTGCTCAATGAAGTGGTGCAATGGAAAGAAACCTTCCGTCTCTGCCACGTCTCTGGATTTCTGAGCTGTCTGAATGCTGTGGAAAGGAGAACACAGGCGCAGCTATTATTCAGTAAGTTATTCTGCGCCAAATGCAAGGCAAACTGGGTAGTGTAGAGCCCTCATCATGCCCTTTCTCTTTCTGGGGGGGTAGGAAGAAATTGGTGCTGCTGGATAAGTATGATAAAAGGCCAAATACATGAACTATTCCGTGAACAAGCTATTCTGGTTAATGCTCTTATTCCTAAGGACTAATGAGAACGCTCTTGTTTTTGAAGAACTTTCTAAAAGCATTCCTGCCTAATTAAGTATACTGAATATAATTAATTTTTTTTTTTAAGAATTCAAGGTTCTTCACGAGAGGGCCATCAGTCTAATCTTTAGTTCGCTTCACAGATGAAAACCTGTAGACATGTAGACAGTCTAGGAAGTGAAACTGCTCATATAAAAACCACAAGACAGATCGTGGAAATTGCTTCTGTTTTTGCTTTCTTTAGGGAAGTCTCTGATAGCTAATTCTTTTGTATTTCTCTTGAAAGTAGAACGCAGATACTTTATTCCAGTTAAATAAAGGATACTGGTTATTTGAGTCCCAGATACTGAGCTTTTCCTCTTTCTTCCTTTCCTGCCTTCCTTCCTTTCTTTTTCTTTCTTTTCTTTCTTTCTTTTTTTTTTTTTTTTTGAAAGAGGGTCTCACGCACTCACCCAGGCTGGAGTGCAGTGGTGACATCATGGCTCCCTGTAGCCTCAATTTCCTGGGCTCAAGCAATCCTCCCACCTCAGCCTCCCCAGTAGCTGATACTACAGGCAAGCACCATCACATCCGGCTAATTTTTAAATTTCTGTAGAGACTGGGTTTCACCATGTTGCCCAGGCTGGTCTCAGATTCCTAAGCTCAGGTAATCTGCCTCCCTCAGCCCCTCAAAGTGCTGGAATTACAGGCGTGAGCCACCACATCCGCCCCTGAGCTTTTACTTGATAATGACCTCTCAGGAACTGCTGGTGTCCTCTTTAACCGCATCTCACACTTACCTACCGGACAGTCGGAGTGTCTCCATTGTCTAAAATATGTACCCAGGACAATTGAAATGAACGTATTTTTAATAAACATGGACGAAGGAGAACGGCTTAATTTAGTTTTCCCTATTCCCGGTTCTCTCAGAGTCCACTTGAAAAACACAGCTGCTGGCTTTGTGTGTGCACAAGACTGCTCTCCTCATACAGAGAGGCTCAGAATGGCTGTGGAGATCTCATTTGTTGTGTTAACAATGTCTGTGCATCTGCATTGAGCTGTTCTGCAGGTCTGAGTTGTCCCCAGCACAATTGAAATTCATCATGGCCAATAAACATCACAGGACTCAGTGAGGGAAGGCATGGCCTGCCTGTTTTTTCAGGCAAGCCGAGCGAGTTGCTCCATCCCAGTGGGTGCCTGTCCTGGCTCTGTCGCTAGACCAGCCGGGAGCCAGGCAGAGAATAGATGTGCATTCCCTGGGGGCCCCATTCAATCCTAACAGCATCATGATCACACACTCCATTCCTTACGTGAATCATATGAAAATTTCCCCAGGCCTGAGAAATGTGGTAGCGCCAATACCAAACCCAGACTTCTCAGAAATACTTGGATTGTTTGAGAATTCATTGAAAACGCAGATGTGTCAGGTGCACCTATTATTACTGGAAGCTGAGAAAACAAAAAATGCTACCAAGACTTGGTAGCAGGGCCACATGGTCAACCAGGGGACAGATGAGTTCATAATTGTACCTGTGCACAAGGTGCAAATGGGCTGCTGCCACTGCCATTACAATTCTTGTGATTGTTGGCGTTGTTTTGTTTTGTTTTTTGAGATAGGGTCTCCCTCTGTTACCCAGATTGGAGTGCAGCGGCATGATCTCAGCTCACTGCAACCTCTGCCTTCTTGGTTCAAGCGAGTCTCCTACCTCAGCTTCCCGAGTAGCTGGGATTAAGGGACCCCGACACCATGC
>NW_012101310.1:3025020-3034034 GCF_000951045.1 Mandrillus leucophaeus | reverse complement strand
AGATACTTTATTCCAGTTAAATAAAGGATACTGGTTATTTGAGTCCCAGATACTGAGCTTTTCCTCTTTCTTCCTTTCCTGCCTTCCTTCCTTTCTTTTTCTTTCTTTTCTTTCTTTCTTTTTTTTTTTTTTTTTGAAAGAGGGTCTCACGCACTCACCCAGGCTGGAGTGCAGTGGTGACATCATGGCTCCCTGTAGCCTCAATTTCCTGGGCTCAAGCAATCCTCCCACCTCAGCCTCCCCAGTAGCTGATACTACAGGCAAGCACCATCACATCCGGCTAATTTTTAAATTTCTGTAGAGACTGGGTTTCACCATGTTGCCCAGGCTGGTCTCAGATTCCTAAGCTCAGGTAATCTGCCTCCCTCAGCCCCTCAAAGTGCTGGAATTACAGGCGTGAGCCACCACATCCGCCCCTGAGCTTTTACTTGATAATGACCTCTCAGGAACTGCTGGTGTCCTCTTTAACCGCATCTCACACTTACCTACCGGACAGTCGGAGTGTCTCCATTGTCTAAAATATGTACCCAGGACAATTGAAATGAACGTATTTTTAATAAACATGGACGAAGGAGAACGGCTTAATTTAGTTTTCCCTATTCCCGGTTCTCTCAGAGTCCACTTGAAAAACACAGCTGCTGGCTTTGTGTGTGCACAAGACTGCTCTCCTCATACAGAGAGGCTCAGAATGGCTGTGGAGATCTCATTTGTTGTGTTAACAATGTCTGTGCATCTGCATTGAGCTGTTCTGCAGGTCTGAGTTGTCCCCAGCACAATTGAAATTCATCATGGCCAATAAACATCACAGGACTCAGTGAGGGAAGGCATGGCCTGCCTGTTTTTTCAGGCAAGCCGAGCGAGTTGCTCCATCCCAGTGGGTGCCTGTCCTGGCTCTGTCGCTAGACCAGCCGGGAGCCAGGCAGAGAATAGATGTGCATTCCCTGGGGGCCCCATTCAATCCTAACAGCATCATGATCACACACTCCATTCCTTACGTGAATCATATGAAAATTTCCCCAGGCCTGAGAAATGTGGTAGCGCCAATACCAAACCCAGACTTCTCAGAAATACTTGGATTGTTTGAGAATTCATTGAAAACGCAGATGTGTCAGGTGCACCTATTATTACTGGAAGCTGAGAAAACAAAAAATGCTACCAAGACTTGGTAGCAGGGCCACATGGTCAACCAGGGGACAGATGAGTTCATAATTGTACCTGTGCACAAGGTGCAAATGGGCTGCTGCCACTGCCATTACAATTCTTGTGATTGTTGGCGTTGTTTTGTTTTGTTTTTTGAGATAGGGTCTCCCTCTGTTACCCAGATTGGAGTGCAGCGGCATGATCTCAGCTCACTGCAACCTCTGCCTTCTTGGTTCAAGCGAGTCTCCTACCTCAGCTTCCCGAGTAGCTGGGATTAAGGGACCCCGACACCATGCCCAGCTATATTTTGTATTTTCAGTAGAGATGGGGTTTCACCATGTTGGCCAGGCTGGTCTCGAACTCCTGACTTCAGGCAATCCACCCACCTCGGCCTCCCACAGTGCTGAGACTACAGGCGTGAGCCACCGTGCCCGACCGGTGTTGTTTTCTTTATGTGCAATGGGCTCAGACCTAAACCGAGAGGTGAGGCAACATGCAGGCAGCACAGCCTAATGGCCACACACGGGGATTCTCGAGCCAGAAAGCCTAAGTTGGAATGCTGGCCACTGGGTGGTTGTCAGCAAGCTACTTAAGTGTCCTGCGGCTCTGTGCCCTTGTTAAAAAAATAAGCCCAAAATAATGAGGCAGAAAATAATGTCTGCCTCTTAGGGTTATCATAAAGATTAAATGATGTAATAGTTGTAAAGCACTTATGAGGCTTACAAGGAGCCTGGCACCTTGTAAACACTACATAAATATTTGACTAATAAATAAATCCAAATGTCTACAACCTCCTGATATCTACATCGGATCAGCCTATAGGACCACAATAAAAGCAGAAGCAGAAGGGGGAGGCTCAGAGGACTGGTGCAGTTATGCCAAACTGGCAACATTCTTGATGTGGCGGGGCAGCCACATGGCACAGCTGTGGCCATGGGTCATCCTGGAAGGGACCACCCACGCCCCATATTTCCCACTCAGGCCTAAGGATGGAAATCCATATGGCCACACACCAGTTTCTGCTGAACCCTGAACTTGGACTTTGAGAGCCAAATGCAAAGACAGGCTGTTCCTTCCCGCCAAGTCCCCATGGATTTGCTCCCACTAGCCTGCAAAGAAGTATCCAGATGAAGCTACATTGCAAACGGAGGTATTCACAGTGTGAGCAAAAGAAATCAGGAGTCTAATGGGGCACAGAAGGGCAAACAGATCAAACTGGCCAGGGCAACCCTTTCTGTAAAAGATTCAGTTATTCATTCTTTCTTCTTCCCTTTTTCTTTCTTCCTTTTCTTTCCTTCTTTCCTCCCTCCCCCTCCCTATTTTTCTCTTCTTTCTTTAAAATAATTAGAAACATTGTCATTTCCCTACTCAAGGATCTTCACACTAGTGCAAATACCAGAAGGGTACACAAAAAAGACCATTTTAATTCCTACTGACTTTAACTCACGTATTCAGCCAGTCATTCAGTTATATTTCTTAAGCACCTACTCTGTGCCAGGCACTTCTCTAGGCACTAGAATGCAGGTGTAAACAAAACAGGCAAACACTCTTGTCCTGTTGACATCGTGGTGTGGGAGATGGATCCCTGTCACAAAGCAAAGCTGCTGTGTAGGGCTGCAGACCAAGGAACTTCCCAGAAGAAATCAGATCTTTAAGTTGCATGTGAATTACCGAGATCCACATGCTGCTCTTAGAAATCTCATTTGGGGTTTCACCATAGAATTATAGCCCCATTTCTGGGTGGACAGCCTCTGCCCCAGTGTGAAGTTGAACCCACGTCCCATGAGGACAGACTCTTAACTAGGAGTGCTTATTTATTCGGGAGAAGGGAAGACTGAACGTGGGCCTTGACTGCTATCTTCAAACACACGTTTTGCCATCCTGCAAAAGAAATGATACACTCCCTCTGAGTTACTCCAGGAAATGGATCCCAGTCAAAGAAGTAATTTTGGCTCCCCATGAGAATCAACTAGAATTGCATCCTAATAACAGACCAACTGCCTCCAGAGGTAGGGGCAGCCCTGTCCTAGATGAATGGGCGGCCACTTGCTGTGCACGAGAGGAGGGGGAAGCGGGAAGGTGGTGCCAAGAGGGAGAGTCACTAAAATGCCTCATAAGTCCTCTTCGACCAAGAGAACCCATGAGTTGAAGATGTTAAAAGCAGCATCCTCACGAGACCATTTGCAGATGACATTCTTATCTGAGTGGCGTATGCAAGGAAAACGCATCTCCTCCCACATCCCAGAGCTGTTGAAGCTGTAAGTACAGATGCGGACTGTGTCAGCATGTATCTTTCAGGTGTGCTGAGGGCAGAATGGGCCAGAGAACACACCTCCACAACTTTGTAGCCCACATCCCACAGCAGAGGGGCCAAGGGACTCACTCAAGGTCATCGAGACAAAGTGACAGAGTTGGGTCATCCTGTCTCGTAGCTCAGCTCCCAGGAAATGCTCTAAGGCAGGGAAAGATGGATGACAACCTCCAAAGGTGAAAGAAGGATTTGGTAGATGTCCCTCGAGAGCCACATAACCAGACTAGAGAGGGAGGTCAAAGTTCTTTTCTATAAGGGGCACGGCTGCTGGCTAAGTGCCTCCTACCACTTCCTGCAGTAGGTGTGATGCCGTCTCCTCAATCCAAACAGCGGTGTTGGGAACAGTGATTCATGAGCAGACTACTTAGGCCACTGAGAGAGCACCACAGAGAGAGCCAAGGCAGGGCTCGAAGTCCGGGCAAGTTTTCCAAAGTCTGCCTCCAGATCCATAACCTCTCAGGCCCAGCTGGTCATGACTGAGGCAAGAAGCAGAAAAGCGAGCACAAGGATGTAGCATAGCTTATAACATAAATTCTCAAAGCTGAAAGAGAGAGAGTTGGATTCTTAAAACTCAGGGAAATAGAAAAAGAAAATAAACAAGAAGTGGGAACATTAGCGAGAACCCCCAGAGGGAATTGAAAAGGGGGTCTGAAGCAGCTTCCAGTCAGACATCACCAATTCAGTAGAAATAAGGGCAGGCTAATCCCAATCAATGAAACAGACATGAAAATTCTCAAACACTTTAAAGGAAATGCATTTTTACTGCTTCCCAGGCCAATGCAGGATTTCAAACTCAACTAAAAAAAAATAAAATAAAATTGATCTTGGAAGAGCTACTTCATTGAATAGATAAGAACGATTTGTAATTAACATGCCAATTGTCTACCAAGAGCCTGCCTGTAAACAATCTAACCTTCTCCAGGGTGTATGTCCCCTGCGAAATCTCTGCAGTTTGTTTGAGCTATTAATCTGTTCATCGCAGATTTTTATTAGACAGAGAAGGAAAAGAAAAAAAAAAAAAACTTTGCCCAGGTCCAATTTGGATAAATTTTGCATTAGTGGCGTCTAAATCGATGTGGCTTAATGAAGTTATGGCAGGACAAGTTCAAGAGGGCGAGTCGGAGGGAGAGGGGAGAAGGAACACAGCTCGACAGAAGTGTACAGGAATCAAAACGAGGACAGATGGGGAAGATGCGGCAGTGGACAGAACACCGAAAGTAACACGAAGAAACATTTTAATGATGTGACTTAAAAGCAAGGGAGAGATGTAAGAGATCCTTGGCTCCAAAGCCCAATATTCTTCTTTGCGAATGCTTGAGTGTGGGTAAGAAGCTGACTGTTGATTATCTGAGCACTGAAACGCATTGTTATTTCCCATTGCATAAATAGTCTCCCCAAGACTATGGGATACCATTCCTGGGAAACTTCAGGCAAATTTCTCAAGATGCAGCAAAAAATCAGAAACGGCTAACTACGAGTCCAACAGGGAAGTTGGAATCCAGATTCTCCCCCAAGTTCTGGAGCAGCCTCAGCTTTTGAGCCGGCCACATGCCCTGTCACTGCAGGGAGATGGGTTTAGAGGAGTCTCACCTTCAGTCAAAGCCGTCCACCAGCGGTGACTGAGGTCAGAATTCCCTAGTGATTCTATCTGAGCCTGATCCTAAGACTGAGGGAGGAAAACTCCCGTGACAACTCCCTTCTTTGCTACGATAGAGTTTGGTTACCGACCTGCCTGACTCCTAGCCGAGATGCATATTCTCAGGACCTCAGAAAGGAGGGGATGGATGGGCTCTGGAAGGGACTCTCAGATGCCACTTCAAATTAACAGTCATCCCCTCCCTCCGCCAAGCCTTTCAGAATTCCAATTCCTCCCACTGAAACAGCAAGGGCGAAGGAAGACAGCAGTGGCTGTTTGGGTGGAAAACACGCTTCCCAGAAGAGGACATTTGGCTAAGGGAACAACGAATATGTCCAGAGGACAGATGTCCTGAGTAATGAGACTTTAATGCCGAAGCTAATGGGAACAGTACACGAGACCAAATGCCAAAAAAGCAAGGAATAATGAGAGTGTTTGCGAAGCCTGCAGAAAGCAGCAACTCTTCTCCCAAACACTGGGGAACGGGGCAAAGGTTCTAGCCACCCAGAGTCTCACTGGGGTTCCTGCGTCCATGGGTCTAGAGAGAGGGACATTGGCTTTAGGCAAGGAGGATCCAAGGCTTCTCTTGCTCCTCTAACAAGGAGTAGGCGTGAGCCAAGCAGGGACAAGAAGGATGAAAACAGGGAGCAGGAATGCTGGGTTCCTGGGGAAGATTAGTGAGATAACATTTTCACACACCCTCAAGCAGAGGTGAGTTTCCTGCTCAGGTGGCCCTGGCTGGAGCTGCACACCAGGGAATGTGAGTTCAGCTGCTGCTCACCACCCTGTGACAACCGGATCCTGAGGCGTGTGGCAGGTTGGGAGCTGGAGAGTAAAACACAGGCTATTAGAGTGACCCAGGATTCCTTCCTTTCTTTCCACGTGCCCTTCAGGACAGGGTACTTGAGAGCACCAGAAACAGAGAATCACAGGCAAGGCATGAGTCATTAGGAAGCACAGCCACAAGGGTAGAAATATGGAAGGAATAAAACTAGAACAGGGAAGCAGAAGCAAGTTGGCCAAAACGCTGTGTCTTGTATGCACAATGCTAGATGTTAGAAATGGGGCAGGGTGGAAGAGTTGTGATAAATGGAGCTGTTTGTGAGCTCTACATCTCAGTAATTAAAACTAGAAATAGCCCTAGGTCCATACTGTCTCCCAAATCACCTCTTTCCTCCAGTGCCCCTTACCCAAGCTCCCGTCACTGCTCCCAGGAGCTAGGACTCGTGCAGAATTGCCCGGGGGTTCTTTCAATACTGTCAAGTTTTTTTTTTTTTTTTTCCTCAATGAAAATCAGGGTGGTTTTGTTTTATATTTTCTTTGCATTGCCTTTGCTGTCCTCAGCCAGTATCATCTAGTCCTGAAAAAGAGCTCTTTTACTGCCCTGAGCATCTTGCCGCCCGGATGCAATCTGAGTGCGGGCCGCCATTTTGGTTCTGCAGAGCCCTCCTAGGCAAGTCATTTATCCTCCTAGTCCTTCACTATGATAACCAGTCCCAGGGCATGGGAAGGTGGGCCTTTGGTTTCTTAGGTATTCTGAGTATCGCTGACTCCATTACATTCAGGAAGGTGAGAGCCAGCTGCTCCACTGGAGTTCAGAGAGAGAAGGGCATCAGCAATGTACTAGCTGTGTGACCTTGGGCAAGTTACTAAGCCTCTCTGAGTCGGTTTCCTCATCTATATTATGGGCCCCTACACTCAGAGGGGATGATGGGAGGATGCAGTGAGACAATGCAGGTCAGGTGCTGAGCTGAACGCTGGTACAGAGTGAGCCCTCGAGACCGAGCACTCTTCTGAGTATCTCTCTACCATCCTCTCCACTTCCTTGAGTCTTCATCTCACTGAGACCTCCAGTTCTCTCTAACTCTGGCTTGTGGGCTTGCATGAGTGATGGGGTTGTGTAAGCTCCTGGGACACAGAGCTTCCACTGTCCTGACACGTGAGCAGAGTTAAGAGGGACTCCCAAGCTCACAGCAAGACTGACTCCTCCCAGAATGCCAAAGAATTACCTTTAGAGGGTTATCAGGACCAGAGGCTCTGCCCCAGCCTATGCATGGGGGCAGTACAAGTGCACAGCCCTTTACCAACCCCCAAATCCTGACTGAGATGAATGAATGCCATTCTACCCAGGTAGTACAGCCGTGGCTACCCCACCTGCAAATGCTGAGTCTGGTATTTGTCACCTGCCTTTACACTCGGCCTGCCCCACCCTCGCTCCATTTCGGTGATCAATCCGTCCACTGAAGGCACATTTGGGGGTGGAGGGAGTGGTGATAAATGCACATTAGGAATTGATCAGCAGTGCTCACTGGCAGCCTTATCTTCCTGGGCTTGCAAATATTTCTACGTCATCTATGGCAGTCTGGCCCAGCCAGTGACCCCGTCTGAATGCAGAAGTACAGAGGCGATAGCCCTGGGATAGAAAGAAGGGCAGGCACAGTGAACACTCTGGCTCTGACCCCGTGCCTCACTGCATGCATCCCATAAAACTGGGTCCTTTTACCCTCCGTATCAAACTAGGAAGCTAAATTAAGCTAACTGTCTACTATCTCCTGCAGAAATGTGGGACATGCACTTTTTTCACCCTTTCTGGGCAGTTGTATGTGAAATACTTGCTGCAGATTCACCTCCTTTTTCTCCCTCTGTCTTAAGACCCCCACCACCTGCCTGGCACATGGATAAAGCATCAAACTGATTTTCTTAAGGCCAATAATTATCGTTCCTCATGAGGAGTGGCCTCTTCAAAACAATCATCGTGGATTGCCAGGCACTCCTGTGCAGAGCTGCATTCACTCCTCTCTGAAATGCCTCTTCTGGGCTCCTGCCTTCAGAGACAGCTGACACGGCTCCTAGGAGAGCAAGTCTCATTACTGGAGGCACTCTTGATTTCTGATCACCTATTTCATTCATCAGACTCAGCCCCACGACTTGCCATTGCTTACAAGAATCAAATCAACCCTAGAAAATAAAAATACGTTACTCTCAGAGAAGGTCAAAATGACATGCCATGGGCCTTCAATGTACTTCCAAGAGAGGGACCATGGGAACATTTTCTGCAGAAAAATCAGCATGTGGCCTCCCAAGGTGACTGCTTGGAAGGGTGACACATTAGGGTATGTATACCCAGGTTCTTTCAAAGAAAATATCAAGCACATTACAGGGAAAGCCCCCAGACTGCATGCCACACAGGTTATTTTCACATAATGAGTAAGCCCAGATTTCCAGTTTCATTAGCCTGCAGTATCTGGGCCCAGAGCTGAGAAAGAGCAAAACTGGCGCCTATGAATGAGCTTCCGTGGCTTGCAGAGCTATATTCTATGTAGGGGGCCAACCCGGAAGATAACCCTGAAATCTCACACACACACACACTCACACACATGTACACACACACATACACACACACACACACACACACACACACAGAGCCACTGGATGGCGGGAGGTCTCTGGCCTCTCACGGAGGTAAACTGCATTGATCCGGCAGGTCTCAGCATTTCCACTCATCTCTGGGAGAGAGACAGAAAGCATTCACACTGTGAATTTTTCATGACAGATTTCTGCCCACAGTTTCATTCAGTGACTTTTTGCCCGGATCCACAACTCCTTGGCTTGTGCTGTATTTTCCTTCTTCAATGGTTCGTATTACTCAGAACCTTATAAAAGGATTATGCTCAGATTAGGTTATTGCCCTTTAGAAAGGAACGTGAAAAAAAGCTGCAAAAGGACTGGGGAAGATCGACGGAAATCATTTTAGTGGAGACATTCAGTGGAAACAGTGAACCAGGAGGGGTACAGAAACGTAGGAAAGAAAGAGAAACGAGAAAGCTGTAACTCACATCTCTAAGGATTCCAAAGTTATTTGGTGATGACTAAGGAACGTGCAAAGAGTAAAGAAGCAGAATATATTTTCAGTGAATGAGATGAGTC